>NW_027106342.1:622379-650563 GCF_000696795.3 Halyomorpha halys | reverse complement strand
TATTAAAATTAATTAATATCTATCTTATGAAAACATGATGTTTCACATTAAGATTTACATTGCTAAAGTTTTTTATTACATAGTACAAAAATTTATAGTTCAATAATTATCCAGTGATAGACCACTCGTTTAACTGTTGATAAATTTTATTTCATCAAATTAATAAATACAGGTTATTTAAAAAAAAAAAATTGACATGTGGTATAATTCTGCTATGCAGCATACCTCTGCAGTATACTTAAATACTCATTCATTCATCTATATATACAGATAAAACAAATATAGTAACAAAAAAAATTAAATCGATAAATAAAATAATTGTGCTAATATAGACATATAATCAAATTTACGCTGCGTTTCGGCTTTAACTGCCATTTTTAAATCTTTTTTATAATCAATTTACGCTTCACATTTTACGCCAACAGTAACTAAAATTAAGAGATTCTTGAAAATTATATTATTATACTATATTAAAAGTTTTATCTTAGATATTTTTTTCCTAGGAGGCGATTGGTAATTTTTCATAAACGACATAATATTCACAGGAAATTAAAATACCATCATAATTCCATCTACAAATGGAGTACGCTAAAATGAACTTTGTAATGTTAAAAACTCAACTTCATTACTTGCCTCAGTTTCATACGTTTGAGAAAAAATCATTCACCGGAAAATTGTGTAAACTAGATAACGCTCCACCACTTTTATCTTCTTTTTTGTACCCAATTTCAAAAAGCTGTCGGATTACTTAATGCTGACATTAATTTAAAATAAATTACAGTTCTATTTTCATGTTTTTCTCAAGGTAATTTTTTTTAAATTAATATTTATAAGAATACCTTTTTGGTTATAACGGAGTTGAGCTTTGGGGCTTTACTAAACCATCTAGTTCCTACGTAGCCTTACAATCTAAAATCCTTAATGTTCGTTACTAATAACATATTCCCTATCGATGTCTATTATCGACATGCTGCCGATTTAGCCATAACCAGATATCAACCCTTCCACGATAAATTCGATAACTACTCAAGAAATTTATTTGAGTTCTACCAATGGGTGTAATATTCATACAATTATAATAATTAATTAAAAAATTTTTAAGGAAAACAATTAAAACCTTACTTGGAATTATACTTCATTAGTCAAGTACAGTCATTTCTTTTCAAAAATTTGGTCATATAGTCCCTTAATTATAATTTATAACACAAAATGTTTAAACAATATCGTTCATAACTGATACATTCTTCTGTCCCATTCGGACAAATTAATGTAAAGTTATACTAGACATTATCTCTTTGGACATAAAAATGTGGCTACATGCTGTTAGTCTTCCTCCCTATTGCTATATTTATGTTTAATAAATTTTGCAATTCAGATTGAGTGTTATGATTTTAATTGGTGAATTTTACTTTTAAATGTTTTTCTTGATTCATTATTTTTCTACTTAAATGTTCAACCTAATTATTGTATCTGCATAGTGTGTGTAAGTTTTTTATGTCTGTTTTGTAGTTTACAATATTGTTGATATTTTTAGTTGAAAATATTTGAATTACTGTTAAGATCTTTCTTTTTTCATCATGTCTATTAATGTGGGGTTTTCGGAAGTTAAATTCATGGTTGAAAGTTATGAAATGGTTGGCTGTGCAGTTAATATTCCTAACATTAAAACAGTTTGTGACATGTTGTTGCATCCTGATTTCCAGTTTTTTTTTTTTTTTATCTCTGTTCAATATATATTCTTTCACTGTCAAGCCTATGTATTTCATTTTGCTTTTCTAATTTACCTATTTTATTTTTCGTGTTAGATAAATGGCGTTGCAGCTTGTTGTTATTTTATAATCCTCTTTTAATAATGATATGGTCATATTCTTGTAATGCTTTTTTTTTTATTTTATCGATTAGCGATCAAATTATGAATACCTGTCATTTATTGCAACCTGAAGAATTTTTTATTGTTATTATCCAGCGTATTACCTTTTTCTTACTCAATATTATCTCTTTATTGGTCTGACTTTTTTTCATCTTTGTTCTATTTTCTTTATTATTTTTGGATATATGATTACTATTTATCGCTGAACCAGATTCTATTCTCAGATTCTAATGATTAATTTTTGGGTGAAAATGTTCGACTAATGTATTGTATATTTCTTTCTTGACTTGTTTCATGTAAATGCTATCAGTCAGATACATTGCTCTATCTATTAAATTTTTGGCTATGTTTACCATTTGATAATTAGATTCGTTTGAGAAAAAAATTAATAATATATTGCTTGATTATCATATATTTGCTCAATATCTTGGCCCTTTTATTGATTATTTTGTTATTGTCTAAATATCTAATTATGTTATTTCTAAAAATCTAATTTTATTATGCTTTTTTTTTTTAGGTTTTTTCTATAGTGCATTCTATTATTTTATGGTAATTATTAAATAAATCTAATATTTCATTATTACTATTTTTCTTTGTCATGTTTATTTAATACCATACACGTTTATTTATTAGAATTGGTTTTATTTTAGTCTTTATATAATAAATTGTTTAGGTGTATATCATTTAAATTAACATATAGCATTGATCCCATTTGTAATCCATGTAACTGCTTCACTTATTTTCTATAAAATTTGAAAATATTGTATTTTGGGCATAAAATTAGTCCTATAAAAATTGTTTTGTCTTTTTTTGAGGTATTATTTTTTTTTTTATCCAATTTACTTTAATGTTAATCAGTCCTTAACTGGTACTTTTTTAAATAATGATATGACGTCAAAACGTATTATATCTATTTCTTCATTATTTTTTTCAAGACACTCCTTATAATGTACACTACCACCTCTTTAAGTGATTCTGCACTATCCCTGTCCAGCAGGATTTCAGATGTCTCCAATGCCATAAGAAAATCGACCCCTTTTAAGAAATAATTCAGCTCGCCTATTCCGTTTGTGAATCTATCTAGATCTGAAACTGCTTTCCTCGAGGCTGTACAGTTACCAATCGAAGTTTTATCTATTCGAGCGCATTGACGTGTGCTTTCGCTATCGTGATCTATGTTTACGGTGGAAGTTCTTTGTGGACTTTGGACACTGATGGGGTAGGATTGTGCAATGGCTAATTCAGGACTGCCGGTCTTACTATTGAAGAGAGAAGGATATAGGAAAAAGAAAAGTCAATGATAACTTTCGAGAGACAGTAAATAAAAAATAAATTATAGAAAAAAATAACTAGGCTCGGAATTCATCTACATTGTAACTTATCCCGGGTTTGGGAACCACTTACAGGTTAACAGTTTTAAACTAAAAAAGGGGAGGGGGTAGGGAATAGAAATAACTCACCACACTAAATAGCAATTCTAAGATTAGTTTATTACTGACATCCGTCCAAACATACACTTACACACGCACATGCATACATTCTACAGCTGATCTGGCACTCGATCAGCAGATATCACCTTCTTTCAGCTGACATCGCACAGCTGATAGGGCGCAACTTTGTAATACGAGTATTTCTACAATCCTCTGTTAAAGAATATAATACAGTTTGATGCCACAATTTTATAGTTTAAGGAGAATACTGGTTTGGGGCAGCCATTTGAGGCCGCTAGTGGTGAAGTTTGCGATATTAGGCTGGCATTTCACAGCCTAGTGAAGTTTGATTAACTACCAAGGGGTTTCGCAACTAGTTCAAATTTGTAATCGTGCAAGACATATCTAGTGAATGAAGTTCTGCTGTTCGAAATTGCCCTTGGTATTGTTAAAGTCAGGTTTAGTGAGAATGCGTATTTTGTTGGTTTGAATGTCGAATGGCTATTTATTTAAATTTCTAATACATATAGGAATTGGTTATAGAATTAATGCGATTTTGTACAATTATTTACAAAAAAAGTATTAGACAAATATAACTCCAGAAAGAAGAATTTTGATCAGGAAAATTGGCGATATTTGGCTTCGAGAGTAATTCTTATTACATGGTACCACTCATCATTATATTGAGCAAACAAATTTTTTTTATTATGACTTTTAGTTGTATTTTATGCAAACTTTCTGTTCTTATTTAAATCTTTAACCCGCCTTTCGTCCCTTACTCTTTACCATTGCATACATTTTATAATGTTTCCAAATTATATAATTTTGTATGACGAAGTAGTTGGGAATGCGGTCAGTGAAGGAATCCAATATCTCAAAGCATATTTAATTAATGACAACGTTTTAGCCAGAATTTCAGGCCTTCATCACGGCTAATAAAACAAACAAGATGTAGAAAATAATGGTTATAAAACTTAGTTATAGTTCTACAGTTGATAGCAAAATTCTTGTGTTATTGCCAGTTAACTGGGTTGTGAAATGTCATATATATAATGCGTCTAAATAGTTTAATAGGAATTTGTAATTAGTGGTTTTACGTAAGTATATGGTATTTTTATGGGATTTTATTTAACATTTCGGTTATTATTATTAGTACTTGGTGTTGCAATAGTCCACTTATCGGATGAAAGGTCAATTTTTGTTAACATATTAAATTTACCGCCCACTCTCACTTGAATGAGTAATTTATTGGTAATATCTACCCATTTTTTAACTGGTAATAGGGTCTTTGGTGAATCCGTCTAGAATTCTTTTCTTTGGATTCGATTAGTCCGTTTGTTGGTCTACATTCGTTTTATTTTCTGAAAATGTTGGAAGTTCTGAAACAAAAAAAACAGTTGAATCGCTCAATTCATCGACTGATTGTATTAATTTTATAAGAACCAACGAGAAAGAAAAAACATATCACAAAATCTAACCCTTACTATAGTACTGCGCTCCAGTAAAGTTATAGGCCAACTGAAGATGAGGATTTCATATTCGTTAATCTTCGTTTAAAGTCCACGTCTCTGAAGCATACATGAGAAGAGGATGGAGTCTTGTAAAGCAATTCCTTCATTCTTCTGGCGATATTCTGGCTTTTGGGAGAGAACCATTTAACAAGCTATCTTTGTTGCACTGAATTCAAAGGAATAGAACTTCGTCCTTACTTATTTTGTATTTTATTTCCTCACCCTTCCACATGTTATCAATCCTCTCTCCATTTTACTAATTTTTCACTTCAATAATAATCCAACCATTTCTATATATCTGTGTCAAAATGTTGACTGTTTTGCAAATATCTTTTCACTTGTTCATATCATTCTATGTTTAATTTATTATTAATGTCTGCATAGAAGCTTTCTTAATGTACAGCACCGGTCTTGAAATTTTCAGGCTTATTTATATTTTTTGTAATATAAATGGCTTCTTTTATTTTTATATTTTGTATGTTTAGTTCCCCGTCTAAAATTGTTGAATTTTTATGATTAAATTCTGCTGTGAAAATGTACTATTTTTATTTTTAATATTCTCACAGTTACTTTTGTGGTGTTTTATCTTCCTATCTAGTTTTTTAGGTTTCTCTTATATATATCATATCACAATTACTAGTCTTTTCTTTAAACAATATTGTTTTTAAATGTCATCCTTGTTTCATCTTTTAATCACATAAATATTTTTCAAGTATATAAGATGGTTGGGAGGTGCGGTCAGAAAATAAATACAAATAAACAAAAAAATTATTTTTATTGGTGCCGATGTTTCGACCTGGATTTCTGTTTCGGCCTGAGGTCTTCATTAGGGAGCATAGGCAGAGATTCTAGCAATATTTATTGGAATTCTCCATAAATATATTTCTGGAGAAGTTTGTCGGGGGGTGCGGTCAGCAAAGAACAACATAAATAAACAAAACCATATTTATTTATTTTATGCCGACGTTTCGACCTGAGTTTCAGGTCTTCATCAGGTCTATAGAACGAAAGAGATAACAACAACATTTAGAGTAACATACAATTGAAAAGGAATAGTATACAAACAAATTTAGAATTACGCAAAATATTGAATTAAATCATAAATGATAAAAAATTGATAACTGATAATTGAATAGTACAAAATTTTAATTGATTGATAATCGTGGAATTGTATGGTAGTAAGTTGAAAACCTGAAATACCTGAAACTCAGGTCGGGATAAAATAAATAAATATGGTTTTGTTACAATTCCAGGATTATCAATCAATTAAAATTTTGTACTATTCAATTATCAGTTATCAATTTTTTATCATTTATGATTTAATTCAATATTTTGGATAATTCTAAATTTGTTTGTATTCCTTTTCAATTGTATGTTACTCTAAATGTTGTTGTTATCTCTTTTGTTCTATAGCCCTGATGAAGACCTGAAACTCAGATCGAAACGTCGGCATAAAATAAATAAATATGGTTTTGTTTATTTATGTTGTTCTTTGCTGACCGCACCCCCCGACAAACTTCTTCAAGAAAAAATATGGTTTTGTTTATTTATGTTGTTCTTTGCTGACCGCACCCCCCGACAAACTTCTTCAAGAAAAAATATGGTTTTGTTTATTTATGTTGTTCTTTGCTGACCGCACCAAGCTATCTTAGCTACACTGAATTCATTGGATAATCATCAAACTATATATTTGTTTTATTATAGTCAACCTTTTTTACGTTTACTATCAATTCTGAGAGGTAATTCTAATTGTGCAAAACCAAGTAATGCGTTAACATTAGTAGTTTTTAGAGCATTTTCATTTTTGCTCTCGTCCTTACTATTGCTTGTTTCTTTACTATGAATTTTCTATGTATCATACATAATTTTCTTTGTAATAATTCGTGATGATTTTTTGTTTTGTCTACATGACATGTGACTATACATGAGACGAGGACGGCGTCTTGTAAATTAGTCTATGTTGTAATATTAACATATTACATATACTTCGTTCTTCTGGTGATATTCTAGCTTAGAAGTTTTTAAACCATTTTTATTTTTGCTCTCGTCCTTACTATTGCTTGTTTCTTTTGCTATGAATTGTCTATATATCATACATCATTGCCTTTGTAGTTTGTTTGGTTGTTTAGTGGCGCCAAACTTCATTGGTCATCAACGCCATTTATATTTTATTTAATTTTGCTAATATTCGGTAAATTTTATTAATTTTTTGATTTTATTTATTTTTTTTTTTTTTCTTCTGATCAAGTTATATTTTTGTCAATAAATTTTGTGATTTCAAAAACTGAAACACCAATTCTATTGCCTTATCATCGTCTCCAATGGTTTTTGAGATATCTTGGCTTAGTCCCAAGCTATTGAGGTGTGGTGTAAAATATGGGCATCGTTGGAAAACATGGCTTATTGTTAAATTGTTATTGCAATACTGACAGTTCGGAGGCGTTTCTTTTGATAGAAGATAGGAGTGGGTGAGCCTCGTGTGACCTATTCTCAGCCTAGTCAGTACAACTTCCTCTCTACGGCATTTGCGACTACATTGCATTACGGCATTGCCTTTGTAGTAATTCGTAGTTTTCGTTAATTTTTTTTGTTTTATTTTAATTTTTCCTGCCTAGTTCAAATAAGGAATCTTTTTGTAGCATAACTAAGACCAAACACGACTAGAGGCGAACATCTAGATAATGCCCCTACACAATTCATAATCTTTTTTTTATTACCAGATTCAAGATATTTCACACTAATTATGTGCCTGCTATTGAAAAAGCACTTTGATTTCGTTATCCATATTTCTTATACCACACAATATGCAAGAACTATTCTGAATGTTACTTCATTGATCATTAGCTAATGGTCAGTAGGACACAATATAGGCTAGTCAGGTTAACATTTTTGTATTACAGAACGAAAACTGCTTTATTTTGACAGGTATTTGTTTCATAAGAATAATAATATGATGAAAGATGACCGTTTCACAATCATAAGGGTAAGGACTGAAGTCTCCATAGTTGGGAATTTAAAATTTTAGAATTAAACCATAAAAACTAAGTAAGTAAAGACAACTCTTCTTTCGATAGCGTTACTAGAGTGCTATAGAAAACACAGGTTTCTATTAATAAAGAAAAAGGAGAAAAATTCATAGAAATACGAGGAGTAGTACGTTGGATTACGACTAGCATCGGAAAGAGCTACAAACTGTCAACATTATTCTGTGTACGTTTCTATTTTCCATATCAACTATCAACAAATACTTCTCTTTAAAATAATATTTAATTAATTTATTTTTATAGAATTTTTAACTAATTTATATAATTAATAATGTTTTAACGAGACATTCTTTCTCTTTCTAATTATAAAGGAGTTTTAGAACTTTGTATATACTACATTTCAGAAGGGGTTTAGTTTGAATAGAAGGAAGGATTGAGATTACAGAGTATTGCTATTATATTGAAGGAAAAGGAAAAGATTGCTTGTAGAGGGAGGACGCCGAAAATAATATATAACAATGTTAATAAGGTTTAATAAATCCAGATGATTGGGAAAATAATGTTGATGAGAGTGATGGGTCACCATGTCGTATAGATAATACATGAAAATGCTCTTACTTGTTGGAACCCCATATTGAGGTGGGTCACCTGTTCTGTGATGCTGCTCAGATGGAGTATCCTGTCTCCTTCCTGAGTGCTCCCTGCTTCTATCCTGATATCTTCTCTGTTCTTTGGCTTGTTACTGGGTGAGATTAGGCCAGAGGTCCCTACATGTCTGCAGGTTCCATCAAGTTCCATCAGGTAGCAGTTGGCCCTTATTTTTTCTAGGTGATACTTCTGTACTTGTCTCAATAGATGAAGCCCCTTTGGCTATATTAGTACTAAAATGGGATCTTCCAATCCTGGCCACCACAAAACATAAAATTAAAGGTCTGGACAGAAAAAATAAATTAATTCTTATTTTTTTCTATTAGGTTTTGCGACGCATTCACTCTTTTCATTTCCTCTCCGTTATTTTATATATATAATAACCTCAAAAGCCTTCTATAATTAAAGAAATAATAATATCAGGAGAAAGAAAATTAAGATGCTTAAATATAAAAAAAAATTAATCTTAATATTATATAATAAATAAATGAAATAATTAACTCTTAAATATTATATGACGACTAGAAAACTAAACACTTGAGATTTGATGAAATTTGTAAAAATTCACTTACAGTAGATGGAAGATTAGAAGTTTGTCTGTATGTTCATATCGAAAAAAAATGGATAAAACTCCGAATCTCTTCCGAGATGACCGCCTTGTTCCACATGGTGAATGGTGATATTTTGGTATTCGCTCAATATTCCATGATATTGATGGTCGCTCGCAATACTCCACCCCAAAAGACTCGTAAGTTAAAGCCGATGAGCCGGAGGGTTGTTTAATCCCTGTCTGGTGGGTGAAAGCACCAGAAATCAACACAAGTCCGGTACCTCAGAAAATTTGCTGTAGACTCCAAAACAATGGTGGAGGGCCTATTGGGAATCGAGTCTCTACTTGGTGAGTGAAGGTAAACATTAACACATATTTAATACCTCAAAAAACATGGAATAGACTCCTTAGGAAGGAGGCCCCATCAACTTGTCTCGATGTTTAATAGTTAATTATTTTATAATAATTATTATTAATAATTATTTTGTAATAGTTAATTATTTTATAAAATCAACATAAGCGAACTAAACTTGTATTACAATAAAAATCATCAATAAAACAGTTTAAAAGATATATACAGATAGATATATCTTTTAAACTGTTTTGGATTTTTCTTTCTTTTTTTATTATTATTTTTTATCATCATGGCTGATGTTAAAGCCCAAAGAAAGATTTATATTTTAATCAAATTTCCAGTAAACTTAACAAACATATGTTTTTTGTCTTCTTTTTTATATAATTAAAATAGCTGTTAAAATTAAGTAGGAAAAAATACTTTAATGACAATAAACAGGGAGAAGTCTGATGACTCTTCGAGTGAAAATATAAACTTTTTTTTTTAATAACTAGGACTGAAATTTCTAGTTAAAAGTTTAGATGCAATGGTGAGTTGTAAAAGCCATTAATTGAGAAGTAGATTACAGGGGCTGGTGTGATAACGGTCGCCATGTTGAGCATAGTTCGGATTGACGATTTCCTTAATGGTTATAGTTCCTACTAATTTGTTCCGCTCAGTAATTAGTTCTTACCGGTTCTCTTAATGAAACGTTTTCTAAGATTATTTTTCAATTATTATTATCACTATTTTTAATGTTTAAAGTAAATTCTTTTTAGATGCTCAAGTAGGAAGATATATATTCGAGGATCTTGAGACTCAGTCAGAAATAAACAGTTAAATTTTGGCGGCGTTTCGAGACTTGATTGCTCTTATATTCATGCCTTACTCAATTTTTTTTGGGTGGGGATTTCTAACTGGGAATGAAACACTAAATAGTACAGAATAATTGAGAATGAATAGAAACATTACTTATAATTGAGTTTTCTTCAAACTAATCACTTCGATAACCACTGGAAGTGACAGTATTAAGCTTTACAATATTACCTAACAAGATTGAATGATGCATGGGTTATTTTGTATTTTTCAGACTCTAACTCTTTATTTCGGCAACTTGTTAGTCTATTTATTTCTGTTTTGCATTTTACATATTTACATTGTTAGCTTCAAGTATGTTATTAGCCATGTCTCATATGTTTATGAAATTAGATTAACATGAATTTAGATACATCCGATTTTTTATTAATGGCCCGAATCCTGTATTCTTCAATCATTTCTTTTATATTTTGTTTGAAATAATTTAGTGTATGGGATTTGGTGTTTCAAAATTTGAATTTAGGCCCTGTTTACCTGAAATGAGTGATGAAAAGGTTGGTATGTTATTTATTTTAATTTTATTTTTTTATTATAGAAATACTATATTTCTGTTGATAAAATCTTCATTTTATAAACTGTCCATTAGGTGAAAAATGGGATTTCCTGCAATTCTCTTCACAGGAAATTTCTCATACTATATTGGATTGCAACTTTAATTTGTCTCTGTCTTCAATGCTATTGCAAAGTCTGTATAAAATTGCTGTGTTTTCTTATTTGATGGCCTGGTAAATTTTGTTTCTGTTATTGGTGAAACATTTTGTTATTCTTTCGGTAGGATGGGGTATAGTAGTTTCAAAATAAGTTTTTCGAGGTGTTTGCCCATGTTTAGTAATGGAGAGATAGGACTGTAGGAAGATGGGTATTCTGGCGACTTTTGGGGTTTAAATATTGATAATGTCCATGGATGAGGTAAGGAATAGGATGGCTTTCCGGAGAAGAATTTTTAGAATGTGGGATGTTATTAGACCTTTATCCTTCTTATTTTTCTCAAAGTATCGATTTTGTAAGTTCATACAAACACACACTCGCACAATGTGTTCACCCTCCCTTATCTCAACAATAAATTTTGAGTTTTGTTGAGTGGCCGAGAAGACTGAACTAGTTGTTCAAGTTGTAAAAAGACAATATTTAACCGACTGTTTACATCGGGACCTGCTCGTGCTATACTGCAGGTGTCCCGAGTGTAATTTTATGATTATAGTTAAAATGTGTGGAAAAGGGGGGCTGAAAATTGTGAGACACTTTATGCTCATAAAAACATGCATGTATATTTTTATGTTTTATTTATAACGTTATGTATAACGGAGGGGCAAATTGGTTAGTGAGTTAGTTTTAATTTGAATATTATCTATAATAATATAAAAGGAACATCATTGGGGTCTCATAGATATATAATATGGATATTATGTGCTTAGCTGGTGGCTGTTGGAAGTTTCGCTGTCGCGGTCACTTCCGCGTCCTATAGCCGCTTTCCTCGTCGAGGTGTACGGTGGGCGAAACGGTGAAGACCGTGTATCTTCGCCTGGTGTCTGAAAAGACGTCTTTCCTCTTCAGTGGCTGGCCAGCGTGTCCTGGAGCCTGGCGTGATGGTAGGGGTAGGCCAGGTCCTACCTTGCATGATGCTTAGGCTGGGCGGCATTGCAGTCGCAGTGTCTTAGGGTTCTTCCGGTGTTCGCGGCAAGGGGGGCATCAGGAAATGAGACCCCCGACTTTATATAAATTCAAACAACAACGGCAAAAATCGGATTACTTAAATCCGACACCGACGATTTGGACAGTTATACAGATTTCTCAACAGACACTCAGATCGTAGGGTAGGATCAACGTCGGAGGATGAAAGCGATATGCTTAAATTTGGATTCATAAACCTTGATACGCCAGTTATTGCACCACTGTTCGATCTGGGCAAAGTGATACAATTTAAGGGTCGGAGTTTTAAATAATGATAAATTTCAACGCTTCTAAAAATGGTAAGGAACAAACTAAAATCTATATTCGATGGTTAATCTGACTGACGATGATTAAGTGCTCAGGATCAAATAAAATTGAGTGTTTTTTACTACCACATTCATAAAACTCTGGAGTCGAATGGACTTTGAACACAAGTTCTGCTGGTGGATAATGCAATGAAGGACTATCAAATCATCTTTTTGCATATTTAATTCAGTTGATTTTTCATTAAAAATTCCGGTAACAACCTTTACGTAAGCCGACCATAGAAGGTGTACCATCTGTGCATACACCAACTAATTTTGACTAAGGCAAGCCAAAATTTGTGAATACCTTTTGAACTTCATTAAGATTATCCTCTCCTGTAGTGGTTCCCTTAGCGGCTGTGAAGCATGCATTTCCTTAGTAACAGTGAACCCAGGTGGTAATAGTTTTAAAATTTCGTCTTGAATTAGTTTTTTATTTGGCGTTTTATAAACTGCTGTGACAACGGTAGAAGGAGACGAATTGAAACGAACCTAAACAACCTCTATATTAAATACGTTTGTGACGATATTTTCAGTGAAATCAATATTATTTTTGATTATTAAGGCTACACCACCAGAGGGAGTCGAACAATCTCTGTCATTGGATACAATTTTGTAACCTGGGATCTTCAATTTGATGTTTTGGGATAAATGTGTCTCAGTTATACCGGCTATATCGATGAAATTTGATTCAAGGAAAATTTTAAACTCATTTCTTTGAGAAGATATGCCATGATATTCCAGTTTAAAAATTTTAATTTTCTTAATTCCGTACCCATAGGATGAAAAATGAATATTTGAGCATTCGTTGAATAATATATGATTTTTAATAAAACGCAGTTAGTCAGGAGAAGATTAGTAACTGTAGATAAGCTGTTATTTATATTATGGTCCATTTGTAAAGAAAGACGCTACTAATGTGGATAGATTAGTAATAATTTGTGGTAAATACGGCTTGATAGCTTCGATTATAATTTCAGTTATTGAAGACAATAAATTTTCACCATTGATTTCGTTGTCTTGATTAACTGTGGACTGAGTTTTTGGTTCCGGTGGTTTTGATATTGGTCTAATAACAGCATTATATGAGTTTTTTGAAGTGATTTTCGTAGCTGGCCTATTTGAATTAGTCTCAGCTTTACTAATATTTGTTTCTGAAGGCGAGTTTATTTTATTTTTAAGGATTTGATAATATTTACATCCCTTATAATTAGCCGCATGAGCTAGTTCGCAATTTACACAAAATGGCTTATCCGTGAAGTTTAACGGACACGTTGAAAAATGGTGTTTATCTTTGCACTTGACACATCTCGGTTCCAAATGACAATAGTTCTTTGTATTACCGTATCTTTGGCTGTTAGTACACACAGGAATGTTAATGTTTTTGTGTTTGGGTTCTACTATAATTAGGGCAGAAAATAAATGTTTAACATTAAAAATATCTTTGGCCTTTTCATTGTATTTTAGAGATACTGGACAGAGTGGAGTTGTTTTTTTATCTTTATTTAATATTCTGGATACATAGGCAACTGTTTTGATTCTAACTCGACCTTTAATTCGTCTTCGGTTATACTATAGGGAACCTTCCTAATCACTACGTTCAAATATTTATTTTTATCCATTGAGAATGTGTGGTATTCTATTTTTTCTTCATCATAATACTTAGTTAAATCATGTTATTTTCGATATTCGTAACATAATTTTCCTATTGTTTCCAATTAGTTTGGTAGTAAATTGCTCGGTGCACAATGCTTTCAAGTCGATTAAAAGTAGCCTGTAATTATTAGAATTGTGTAGGAATATCGGAGGTATTTTTATTGTATTGGACTGAGCATTCAGGTTAGTGTTGTTATTGCTGGTACTTGGTGTTGCTCTAGTATTTAAGGAAAGGTCGATTTCTGTTAACATGTTAAATGAGCCGCCAACCTTC
Source organism: Halyomorpha halys (assembly GCF_000696795.3). Classification (NCBI taxonomy): domain Eukaryota; kingdom Metazoa; phylum Arthropoda; class Insecta; order Hemiptera; family Pentatomidae; genus Halyomorpha; species Halyomorpha halys. Next base: position 636,454 of record NW_027106342.1, on the reverse strand, counting down.
GCTTTTAAAGAAGTAATTTCTTAGTAATACTTAGCCATTTTTTTAACGGGTGACTGGGACTGAGTTGAATCGGTGCGTTCCAAATTTCTTTTTTTCGAATGTGATTCTTCCGAGTTCATCAGGTTTATTAGCGGTTATAAGATTGTTTTGGGATAAATCGGGCGAAATGTTTGATTCATCGCCTTATTGCATGTTATTTATAAAAATAATAAAAAATCATAAAACAAACCATGAAAGCAAGATAAAAAAACAAAAATGTCTAATAAGCTACACACACGCTGGAATAGAACCGCAGTCTATGAAGTCAGAGGCGAAACTGAACATTATCATGTTGTGTTCTTTGTTCATGAAACATTTTCTGCTGTTCCAAATTTTAGGTAAGCTTCTGGATTTTGTCTTTTCTAATTTTTCCTGTCAGTAAGTGCAGCATAGGATGTTTAGTTGAGTAATTCCTCTTTACATTGAATTCTTTCATCACTGAAATGGATTCATTACACAGCTAACAAATAGGCTCAGTATTGTGCAAGATAAACAAGAATTCTTCAGTCCATTAATCTTGAAACTGGCGAACCTCTGCATCTACTTCTTGTTTTTTTCTACCAGACATCATTTTCGTTTACTTTTAGTTCGATAAAATTAATAACAAAATATAATTAGTAAGCACTAAAGATGCACACAAAGTCACAAAGCAAATTGACGGCACTAGCAGCTCGCTAGGATATCGCTTGTCGAAGTTATCACCACGGTAGCTCAACTGAACTAAAGTTCTTTTTTATTTTCAAAACCTCTTTATTTTCATATAGATACAAAATACATAATATATAATACATATATACATGTGAAACATCTTGTTTTGCCGTATAGCAATATAAGAACAATTGCAAGATCCGTTGAAGGCGGGTTTACATTGGTGGCATATTAGCCGGGGGCTATCAAAGAATGGGGAGGGACCATTCCGGCTGGTGGTGGTGGAGCTGAACTTCGGGCATTCACCCGCTTATATAGGAAAAAGGAAGGAATGATGTAGAATCGTCTAGTATAGAACAATTGAGAAGTAATAATCTTTTCAAAGCCTTTGATGTTTGCCGCCCCACTCGTCTTGATTCTGTGAGTATGAGTTAGTAGTGTAATATTTTTTTTTAATTGGGTTTTTCAAAATGTCTCGCGGGCCGGATATTTCCCGCACATGTTCTAGTGCAAACCCTATCCAGCTCCATTCATCCTTACAATCCCCCCGAAGGCTGGAACGGCAGCAGCCCCGAGATCTATTATAAATAGGCTATTGGAATTCTGGCAATGACCAGCTTCTTCACCAAAGACTTGAGCATTCCTAATACCTATTGCCCTAGATTGTGGCACATTGCATTTTTCCAATAAATGTTTCTTTTTTTTTCGCTTCAAATAAATTTTTAAAACTCTAAATGTAAACGCGTCGTTTTGTTCATATTTTATAGCTTGGATCGAAAAGTTTAATTGAAATCTAGAGTTTTGAATATAAAATTGTCCAACCGGATTTCCCAACTTAACGGAGGTCTCAAGAGTATTTCTTAAAAATTTGCTGTTTTCTGTACTCTTTTTTGATTATACCGAATCCGGGACAATATTCTGGAAAATATTAATTAAATATTAATCTGGCACTGGGGATCGACTGTTATTTCAGTAGTGGTCCCACGAAATAATGACATGACCCCCCACCATGGTTAGAATAGGATGATACCGTGTAAATAATCTCCTACATGTCTTAAGTACATGGGAAAGATCAATCTTAAGTCAATTAGACAGAGAACTAATAATTTTGGCGTAGAAAAATCGTTATGTTATTGTAAAAAAAAGTTTCCACTAAAAACAGTCTTTCTAATAAAAAAATGATTTATCTAAATCTTTTGTAATTTTACTTCTTTATCTATGATTTTCAATCACCATTTATTTATTAAACCATTTGGCTAATAATTATTTTTAAATATTATGTCAATTTTATTTTTCTTAATTATATATATTTTGTTATCTGTTGGACTAATTGCTTTATTAATTCAATTTTTTGGTATGTCTTGATTTAGTATAGTAGTTAGATAGAGAAGTAATTTAGAATTGTATCATTACTATAGTACGTCCATAAACACTAAAAAGACTGGTACCGCTTTTGGTTAGAATTTTATGGAATTATAAATATATTTTTCTTACTGGTTACCAGAAACATTAGTCTTAATAATAATTATAAAAAGATAATGATATTATAAGAAAATTTATAAATTATAGCTTGAAAAAGTATGACCATTGAGAGTCATAGCGAAGTTGAGTTCTAATTTAGTTGAGAGAGGGGTCACTATGACTACTGGTAACTTAGAAACAGCAAGAACAGGTAAACTTGCTAACAAGATACTGCGGCCTTCGATTCTTGAAGTTAATTATGCCGCTTTGGAAAAGTTGTTAATTATCTCTCAGTGACGCACAATAATGATCCCTATCTCTGTCGTAAAGTCTTAAACTTTTTAATTTGTGACGGGGAAATTTTACCAATATTGTCAAAAGAAACATTAATTATTTATTCCAGGAATAAAAAAAATTGATTTGAAAGCATTTTTAGTTCCTGGTTTCGTAAGAAAACGTATTAGATAATTGCTGCGAATTGATTTTATTATTATTGATTAATTTTAATGATTTTTAGGCGTTTGGTAACTGTACATAATCTTATTTATGTCTTTTGAAATAAAATACTTTTCCTTTATGGCATAAATGTTCCTGTATTGTGAATGTTATGCGTATCTCTAATCATTTAGGCTTAATTTTCTTATTAATTACCATTTTAACACTCTGTATAACAGTTGTGTTCACCTTAGGACTTTCTATATCGGATTATGGATTATGCTTGAATATTCCTCCGCAAAGCGTGCATTACGAGTTTCCGCATTAACTTCAAAATTCATTGTATTTGTGCTTTCATAATATTGAGACACAATTCTAATTTTCTGTGCCAACATGCGGCCTAGTTTCCAGTTACTCAAAACTGTACAGCCTTATCGAAGTTAAGTCCGTTTTAGCTTGTTACCTTTTACGAAGACGAAAATTTGATGAGTCAGCAATCAGGCAGTCAAAATTTAACCGTTCCTCCAACTCATGCGTAAAAAGGTTAGGTGGAGTTTGACAATTACTGGTTGTTTCACAGTGACTAGATGTTTTATAATAGTATTAATAAAGTTTTATAAAACACGGTCTTCTCACGACCTTGCATTGCACTAACGAATAAGTATCGTTCAAACGTACTTAAACTGTTCAAAGTGGCTGTCAAACTTTGATACAACCTCCTCAAAGGGTGATTGATTCCCACAAATCATTTTAATTAATCTTAGGGCTTAACCTGGAATTACTGAAAGGAACAATGGAAGTCGAACCTTTTTGTTGGATATATCGACCACAATCCAAGTGCCAGGCTGATGTTCTTTCATCGTAACTACGTTGTTTTTTTTCTATTCTTAATAGCAATATTTTTGTCACTTGCATCTAAAGAGTTGAGTAAAGAAATATTATTCATATCTAACGAATTATAAAAAAAAACCGGACAGCCTGTTTTAGGTATATAACAATAACTTAAATATGTTAAAGCGGAGTATTTATATAAGATCATTAATTACACAAATATAAAGCTTCATCGTATGACCTCCAAATACATATCAATAATAAAACAAAGATAAGAACTGTAACTAAGTGTAAAACATTTGATTTTCTTTTGATATATTATATTATTTTGGACTGTGGGGTGGGGAGGTTACATTAAAGGTTTTAAAAATTATATTAAGGTTCGACTTCAATTTAAGTTGTAGCTGGTCGAAGGTGTAGAATTTCGCTAGGCATTTTTTATACTGTCATTCTTGTGAAAAACGCGGCAGGTAAAGAGTATCCCTGGAATCCCATGGGCCTCCTAAAGAGTTATAGTTTCCCAGCCCCGTTGCAAAGAGGGGATGCTGCCTCTGTTAGGATAAAGAAAACACCAAGATCTTTTTATGTTCTAATATAAATGTTTTTATGGATGTGATTAATAAGGCCTTTGATTAATTTTTAAATCAATTGGAACATATTATTTATAATTTTTATCAAAAAGACATGTTTTTATTAAAGAACTATTGATTATGCTACCTTTGTGCAGTTAATTTACTGCAGCCTTTTAAATAATCAATGGGCAGATTAGACTTTAAATTTTTATCAAAAAGACATTTTTCATTAACGGGCGTAAATTAGTAATTGGGTGCCATTACAACAAAAAAGTTCTTTTTCTTTCCTGATCCAAGGATATACTTGGACGGCCAAGTGCTTTTTTAACTGTAATTCTTCCTTACGTTGTCATCTTGCGTTCAATCTATTCATATATGCAAATAGATATCGAAACCAGTTTTGACTAGTTCGAGGATGGAGGCATGTTTAATTGGACCCTGATCTTTTCGTCCCTGGCTCAGTTACGCCTTTTTCTTTCTAAAGCTCAACGTAAGAACCCCAGTTATCCGACATGCCTGTCTCGTATCACCCAGCTCTGTCCTTCTGTATAGAGGCACCAAGAGGACTCTTCCTATCTTTCATTGTCCTATTGTTGTAAATTGTGTTCTGTGCGTACACATGTTATGGATCTCATCTATTAAAATGATGAATAAGAGGACGCTAAATCTATCTCTCTGTCTGCCTCCTCATTAAAGATGGAACGCTTTTGGATTTCGTGTCATTAATCCTTACAAGGATTTCGAGTACATTACTTTTTCACGACCAGAATGTAGAACTAGATCTAGTTCTGCACAGAGAACTAGCTCTTGATTTCTCGCACTTCCATTATTAGGGAAAGTATTTCGCTAACGTTAATCCCATCTCACCTTAGTACTTTCCTTCACATATCTTTAAACCCACCTTTCCTCCTCGGAACTTAGTAGTAGCTAGAAAAATTCTTAATGTTGGAAATTTGGTGACTGATACAAATCGAGGCCATTTTTCTGTTGAAACCCTCGTCCAACAAATCTTGCCTTATATGAACCTTCTGATTCATTTTATTCTTTATTTTATTTTTATTTTACTTTCTTCAAATGCTATCAATTCTTCATTTTTAGCTCTTCGTCAATTTTCCTTTTCTGGTCCTATTATGACCTATTGGTAAGCAAAACAATTTTCTATTTGTATAGCCATCGAAAATTAGGAGACTTCAAACCTTGTGGTTTAACACTAAATGGTGCTCCCGGTCCTTATGACCATAAATCTATCCTCCACCTTTGAACTCAAATTTGATTAGGGAAATTTAAATTTGAACTGTTAATGATTCAGCAGTATGCCAGTGTGGTACTTGTGAGAGGGTGTGACTTATTCAGTGATCTAGGTCTTCTTATCTAATAATAAATAAATAAATAACATGTTTCCAGGAAGGTTAATAGAATAAAATGAACAAAGTCTAACCTGGATAAGATATAGAACGGAATAAAAAAAAATAAACAAAAGAATAAAAGCACTCCTATTGATGTGTAAAAAAATCTCTAATTTGGGCTAGAAAAAAAAAGACAATAGATTCCTTTAATAAATAACTACAACGTGCTACTCTCGTTTTTTTAACAAGATAGCAACTCAAGACGAATTCAAAATATGTTAGTAATTTATTTCCAAAGGGAAGATACCAATAAATATGCTAACAAGGGCTTCAACAAGTGATAATGTTTAGTGCCACTTAATATGCCCTTATTCCCTACTGAAGAATTTCTGTTTTTGTGTATATTTAATAGGTATTCGTACAATAAAATTTCTGATCTATTATTTCTCACTTATTACTAGTTTTGACAATAAGTAGTTCGTGGCTAAGGAATTTATTTGACACTGCTTCTTAAAAAGCTTTTAATATTTTAACTGATAAATTTTAATACATCATGTGTATGTTTCACCTAAATTTTTATTTTAGAATTGTGTAATTAAATTGAAATATAAATCGTTTCTGTTGTACCCTGTAAATATTCTTATACATAATGATTGATATATTAATCATGTCACCATAGTAATAATAAGCAATAAAAAATCAACATTCAAACATTGTATTTAGACTCTAAATTGCATATCCTAATGAAAAAAAGCTTGAAAAAAAATAAAGGCTACTGGTTTTCACAAACAATAATACGTAATGTGTTATTTATCTATTTTAAAAGAGCCCATTGTACGTTCATATAACATCTTACAATTTGAACAAAAAATTATATTTAACAAGGTCTAGTCATGTAAACCGAACCTTTTTTCCTAGATGTGTTAATGCATTTTGTTTGGACCTGCGTAATTAAATTATCATTATTAATAAAATTTTGGTTCATAATAAATTACATACCAAGCAGTAATAAAAATGATGATGTTTTATAAATTGATAATTGTAAATTTCAATTAAAATTTACCATTAGGTAATAACATTGCAGGTATGATTTGTGTGTTACAGTTCAGTCATTTGAACTAGATTACGTATTCAATTGGCGTAATATATTCAATTTATTGATAGATAATTAAGCAGTGGCTTATTACTAATACACTTAAATTGGTAGGAAATTAAAATTATTGTTATTGAATAACACTTATGAACCTAAGCAATTATTAATAGTTTTTTTATAGAATTAGAATTCACTATGTAAATTGAACGTTATAAATTTATTGCATTTGAATAAATGAATAGTTTCGGCCTATAAATAAAAATATCCGGATATGATATGAACCGTTTAGGTATGTGACCTCTGGTGAGTGCCAGATTATACACAACGCAAATATTTGTTTTGTAGTTGCTTTGTTCCATTGTTGTGTTCAGAGCACATAGAATATTTAATCACTTGGTTTATTTTATCAGTTATTGTAAATAAATATACTGTATTAAATGATATAGATCTATTGATGATAATGATATGATTGGAATTGAATAAAATCAAGTTACTATTAGTCAGTAAATATACTAATAATTCGATTATTTCTTGATTAAGCATGGTGTTTACATCGGGATCTGTCCGTGTATTACTTCAGGTACCCCAATGATATGTTAAAACGATTTGTTGACCTGGAGTTGTTAATTAAAAATAATTAATTAATTATCTTCAAATTTGTGTGGAACAAGGGGGTTTGAATATGAGGTATTTTATCTTCACACCAAGGTTATTATATTTCTCTTTAATCAAAATATTATTCCCTGAAAGGGCAACTTGGGTTAGTTGGTTAATTGAGCGAATAATTAATTATATCATAATATTATTTAATGACAAATCTTTGGGTGGTCTCATGGATTAAGATATGGCTTATTGTGGTGACTGTGATGGAAGTTTCGCTATCTTTCCGTCTCGAGTGAGTTCTTTATCATTTAAAGCTATATATGTCACGAACCATTTCTTCTGTGTTTACCAGAGTATACAAGACGCAAGTACACAGTACCATTTGTTTTGTAAGTGTGCAGAGCAAATGAAATATTGAAACTGGTTGTTTATTTTAGCGGTTACTGTAAACAAATATATGAACAGTATTTAATGATAGAGATCTATTAATGATAAAAACATGATTAAAATAGGATGGGATCTTAGGAAGGTTCACTACTGTTAGTCTGTTAACAAAGCTTAAATAATTGAAAGTTATATTATTTCTTTGTTTTGTTCAATTGTTTCTATTGGATGATTTTATTATTTCTGGGGTTCCTGGCGACGGCCTGTGGAAATGTTGCTCAAAGTTAGACTTTGATGAATCTATATCCCAGCAGTCCTTCTTAGTCTAAACATTTATGTTTAAGAAACTAATTAACCTGATAAAAGGTAATAACCTATATTTACACGAAATTCGGATCTAAATATCAACTAATAATTACCTGCTGATTCAAACGGTAGGACAACAAAACAACATTCACGGGTCAGTACTTAATTAAATGTAGAGTAATAATCATTTAAAGCTGTTCATGGTCGTTACTTTAATAACATGTGATTAAAAACATCCTTAGCATTTTTATTTTTAGTTGAGATTTTTTTTTTTTTTTTTATTCGCACTAAGACTTCTATTAAATTTCTATAGAGCATCTAATATTGACTGACCCAGGTGTGAATCAAGCCAATAATAATTCGAAACAGAAACTCTGGCGATTACGTCCTAATAACGACAATTATACATATCCTTATTTTACGAAACAAAGAAAATATTTTCTAAATGTTACATAGATGCTTCAGTACTATTGCTAATGGTTCGTGGAATGAATATATATATATGTGTGTGTGTGTGTGAATTAATTATTATGAACTAAACAAATCAAAAGTCTTCTTTAACAAAACGACAAAGAACTTGATGATCGGTAGTAAATGAATGACGTCTGCTCGATAAAACGAAAGATGTCTACCTGACCTGTTGAGGATAATGGCATTGGGTGTTGATGATAGCCGTAGGAGAGTGGCTGTAACGTATAATAGTTGTAAATCGTAGTTGTAAGCATGCACAGTGCGAGATATAATGCGGCAGGAGCTGGTGACTGTTAAAGGTGACTTACTTTAAAAAGATATGACGATGCAGCCAATCCTTTATTATAAACAGAGCTTAATGTCGTAGTTACAAACAAACATCTAACGTAAATGTCCTTATTTACAATATAATATATTTCATTGACAAAAAAGCAATTAAAATAATATATCGATTTCTTAAATAAGAATTTTGCAAATTAAAATAAGTAAAAATAAAATATTTACGTCCATTAACATGGTGTCTACTCAATCGATTTTTTCGTACAATAGAAAAATTAAAGAACATGATTTAGTAAATAAAAACCACATCCCAAAATTTAACTATCAATTCTGTAATAATATGAAAATTTTGATGTCTAATTATTTATGTTCTTTTCCATTTTTGTCAATGCACATCTTTCATTCTAATTTCTGTGTCCTTAATCGACTTGGCGTTAAATAATTTATAATTCACAATGAATATACAACTTGTTTAATTCGAAGATGTTTTTTCTTAAATACTGGGATAATCAATGGCGCAATATGTTGTTGTTTTTTTATTTATTAAATTTAATTCTAACAGACACAATAATCTGATATACACAATATTAGAAGAATAGAATACATTTTGACGTTAATATTTAAAAACATGTATATTGAAATGTTTATATCCTTACCCTGTTAAATTTAAGATGTTCCACTATTCAAGAAAAACAGTTTTGCTCTTTGAATAAATTTGAATCAAATAAAATACCCAAATCTTTTACATCACCTGACCTGACCAGGGTAATACCTATTCATTAAATATTGCATATATTGGTTGTTATGAATACTTTTTTTTTTTTTAGATCTCCTGGATCCGACGGAAGGACTACAACCTATTGACGGTTGGAGCTGCAACATACGCAGGAGATGAAAGATTCCAGACCGTCCACACCTACAACTCAAACGTAATTACACTTTATTATTTATTAATAATTCAAATTTACTAATTTAAAAGATCCTTTTCGCTGTATCTATTCAGATGTATTCCAATCGTTTGGCAATCTCTGCGCATTAGAAGACATTTGAGGATTTCTTTTTTTCAGATATCTGTCGTAGTTTTATTCAATTCATTCGAATCCACTTTAGGATAAGCTAAAACATTCTTAGATCTTTCTTCCTTTTACAGTTTCATTATCGTTTCAGGATTTTTTTTAACACAATGATACAATGTCTTTAGATAATCCCTACAGTAAGTTAAAAAGCATGTAATTATAGATCATCAAAAAGGAGAGGGAAAGGATGTTATATCCGTTTTTATATAAAAATATCAATAAGTTACCAAAATTGAGTAACAGCAGTCGCGTACTACTTTATATATTAAAGTAAAAAATATATTTATTTTTTTAATCTTCAATGAAAAAAAAATGGGATTCTATTTAAAAAAGAAAACTAAAAATGGTTTATTTAAAGAACGAAAACTAAACAAAACAGTTTCTTACGAAAGTGTAATCATAACATTTTTTTTAAAATTTTATTTATTGATATTTACAACTGTATAAAAAAATACAACCAGTAAATTTGATCATAATGACATAATGATATGATACAGGATGTAGAGACACTACCCAGTTGTAGAACTCTAAAAACAGTTTACAATATAAGGTCACGAGGCCATCTTCTTTTCTGGCGCCTCGGAGGATTGCCAGGAATGGAAGAGGAAGCAAGGTTAGAAACTAGTGGGTTTGGGTGGTTAGGGAGTTTATTAATCATAACATTAAAAACAATTTATACAAATGGCTTTTTTATTCGTCTATTATATGTATTTTTATTTCATCCCTAGAATGTATTACATAAAATTTATAATTACCCATTATGTGACTTATTACTGTGATGTGCCAAAAGCAACTAAATTAAATTGTCAAAAATATGTATACTTTAAAGGTAATAAAATATAATAATAAATAACGCAATATTGCTTAATCTTGAGGATTGATAAGTTTAAATTTAAAGAATAACTCATCAATGAACTCGATTTAAACGTTCTTCTGTATGAAATATTTTCGGTTAAGTTAGTGTGAGAGGTAGAAATCTCCCCCCTAACTTGATTTATCATTTCTTTTTTTTTTTTTGGCTTCCTGAGTTATTCTGAATTTTTAAGAGGCAGAGACAATTTGAAAAAGCCATAACACTTTCAGAGGTGTCTTAGTATGCAAATGAGTTGAGAACTCCCGAGTTGGTGGAGTAGCGATAATTTTCTTTATACTGGGCGGGAGAGTGCAGGGGGGGGGGCGGGGTAAAACGAATGGCCTAAGTTTTCATAAACTTGTATTCACAGTCTCAAATCATGTTCTTACATTTTAGTTTCAACTGCGGACCTCGACCACTTACTTTGTTTGATCTCTTAAACCCAAATAAATTTTTAACTCTACACATGAAGCTTTGCCTTGTAATTTGAATCGTTAACGCAATAGTCAATGAACGACCTAAAGGAATCAAACATGCATATTACAATATTTTATTTCATTTTTGTTATTTATATTTTAATGATCAGTGCTCTGCATACATAGCGGAGACATACTGACAAGGAAAGGAATTATATTTTGATTAAAACTACTAGTTACACATTGTTGATTTTATCTATCATATAACAAAATATTGTAATTAGCATATGCTACTATAATTAACAGGGGGAAATCCAGATTATCATAATTGTTTGTTAGTAATAAGCGTTTCTGATAGAGTTTTAGATGACAAACAGTTACGATACTTACGTTTATTACGTACCGAAGAAAAAGGAAACTAAACGACTTGAAATCTCTGTTAAATTTCAATAAATGATCTAAAATCCATTGAAATTCTAATGTGAACTCTGTTCTCCCGAAACAAATTTCATCTTAATTATTATTACGTTTCATCTTTCCCAGTTAATTAGTACTTGCGACTGATCTGCACCTTCAGGCCCGTTACAAACATCAATTTTCTAACCGGTCCTTATATAGTTCTTTTTGCCGATGAGACAAAAATATTGGATGTTAGCCAGTATTAGGAAACTGTTTAAATTTTGTAATGTGACTTTAAAATTTATCCCAAACCCAATATGCCAAAACTGGCCGATCTCCAGGCTTGTCGGGTTTTGATGATGAAACCGTTTGCTCAAACAAAAGTGGATTATGCCGGTCCCATACTTATTACTTTAGGGAAACGAGGAAAGCTGTAACATGGAATGCCTATCTGTGTTTATTTGTCTAGCAACAAAAGCTATATATCTAGAACTGAGGTCCAATTTGTCGACAGTCATTTTTAGCCGTATTTAAACGATGTCTAGCGCGTTGGGGTTGTAAAAAATGTTGTTTGACTGTGGCATCAACTTTGTGGGAGCTAAATCAGTTTGAAGGATTTGATCATACACAAAGAATACGAAAAAATCTCTAAACCAGGAATTAAAGAAGTTTTGTATTGCCTGGAAATTTTCTCTCTTCCCCTTCCCCCCCTCCCGATGTCCTTTTTTTGGTTCAAGGTTGTTTAATCCCATTTCCTTAGAGTGATTGGTATACAGACGTGACTTACAAAGAATTAAATACGGCATTGGTTCAAATAGAGGCGCTTTGAACTCGGATCCCTTCAGAGTTGACCGTACTTATACCAACTCCGTTCATAACTCTATTCCCATTAAAGTCACTCCCAGTACGAGATCGAATGGTACTATCCTTTTGGACCCGTTGAAACAAGAGTATTTGCATGAGCTCGAGGTTTGATCGAAACGGACCAAATCCTCTATTCCGTTAGAGGTTAGTACGGCTGTTATTGTGGATCAACAAAATCCCATCCCTTCCCCATTACATTGGTCTTAGGGTTTAAGTTTTTGCTGGTAAAGATGGTATATAGCCGAGGCTTAAACCTCGTCCGGAATGTGCAAATGGCCAGTTCTTAAACTCTATCCCTTGTTTTCTCAACAGTGTTTCGAGTGGGATTTCCATGTAAATGTATTGTAAATAAAAAACTTACGGTATAATATTATTCTTAGTGATATTTAACATTGAGTAATTTAGTTAAATTACAATTTTTTTTATAATTTGTTTTATTACTTAGTGTTATAGTCCCTTAAACGATTAGTTTTTTTGTTGTTTGTCACTGTTTGATTTTTAGGCTTGTTTTTTTTATTCTTAGTTGATATATGTTGATTGCTGTTAGCAAAAAATCAAAGTAGTTGGTGGATATTGATTACTAGACCAGTTTTAATTCTGGTGGTAGGAACCATATAAAAAAAAAACAGTCTCAAATTCCATTTGGAAGCGTATAGTCAAAAAGTTGAAGATTAAAACAGATGTTTTTTATTCATAAAATTTATATCTCCAAATTCTTTTCTATTGGAAAAATTTTTATAAATTATAAAGTACTAGAATCTAGTAACATCAGTAAAAGTGGATAATGATAGTGTGTCTATCTGGTTTCCGCCATTCTTTCCTACACCTAGAGCATTTTTGTTAGTCATTTTGAATTACTTTGTCTTAGTGGATGATCAATATTAGAAATTGCTTTTTTTATACAGTCCATTTACTATTTTAAATTGTGATAAAAACAAAAATGTTTTTATCTTCAACTCTTAACCATTCAGTGTAATTAATTTTTCTTTGTTCTGGAAAATATTTAATAATTCTTTATGTTCCTTGAGATTTTATTCTGTGTGTGTGATGTATACAGTGCGTAGAGAGAATCGTTGAGATGTTTTCTATTCGCCCACCCCTAAATTTCCTGTTATAGACCTTTTAAAGAACTGAGGACTGCTCAAATCTGTGTCCGTCCTCAACTGATGTCTGAATTTTGTATCCGTGAGAAATCGATTAGGCCATAGGGTCAGGCCCAACATATAACACAACATAGATTGTCCATTTCATCTTCTATAAAATCACAAATTTTAGGGATCTATGGAAGTTAGTAATAGATATGAAATCTTGTGATTCTCCACTCTGTTCTGGAACATTGCAATTACTACTATTAATACTTGGTCGATAAACTTACTATTCAATCAAGTTATTGTAAACAATTTGAAAAAAAGCTCCAGCTTCAATGATTTATGTTCTGTTGCTTTAATAATAACTACCACTGCTTACTATAAAAATCAAGATAGAAAATTAAATCCGTATCTGTACAAGAATTATAGTAATAAGTGTCCGACTTTTCTAATGGTGGCAATTTATAGGGAAGCCATTTATCAGCTCAGCACTGAAAAATACCAAATTTCCTCTTACCCCAAAAATAAACTTACTTCAATATACCTTAATGTACTACTTTATTTGATTTATTTTCGGGATTTTCTGAAAATTCAACGTTTGACAATACTTTCTCGGTGTCTTCATGAATATATTTTTCCATTTCTGTCTCCCTCATATCCTGCCAGTGCTTCACTCCCGCTATTCACTACACACGTTCCAACTCCTGACCTCTATACCATTTTCTATAGGACAACAGGATTTCAAGAAATGTCATCAGCTGTTCTTTGTCCTTATGAAATTCTCCCTTCCCCCTTCCACGTGTTTTATTCTAGCCTTTTCTCATATCCCTTCTCTTCATATTTAAATACCGAATCTGTATCCTATTTATCTCTTCAAAAATAATAATTACCTTTTTCTCCAAATCAATATA
>NW_027106342.1:552705-622234 GCF_000696795.3 Halyomorpha halys | reverse complement strand
TCTATCATTGCAGAAAACAAAATAGACCGATTAAACTCAGGGATAGCAAACTATATAATAAGTAGGCATAAAATTTACAATAAATTAAAAATACGAATGAAAGTATATAATCATATTTGAAGACACCAAACTGTCGAAAAACGAAGGCAGTATCACGTAAATAAGTATTAAGTACGTTAAATATATTCAAAGAACCTTGGATCATAACCAAATACAAAATTTGGCTTACGATGAATTTATTAAACGCTAAAGGGTCCAGGTGTGCAGCACTTTGTGAGGAGGTATTTATTTATATTTGATATTTAATAGTAGCTAATTAAATACATATAATCACATAATTAAAAATAAAAATCCAGTTATTCTCTAGCCCTGGACATGTGTCCCAAGTCCTCATACTCCTTCATAATTAGTTTGTAGTCTGAAGCTAATCCATGATCTTTGTGGAATTTCCACTGCAAGTTCAGGAATCTGATCCACAATTTCCCGAATTCTGCTTGGGGGAGTGGTGCCGGTTTTGGATGGATGTCTCATTACACATCTGCCCTCTGGAGCTCAAGGGTGTATTTTAATAAAATGTTCTTCACAGAGCTTGTCCTCTGGGTCTGGCCGATCAACTGATTTGAGTTCTTCCATCTCCCAGAACGCACTCAGGTGTTTCTCAATACTTTCTTGTAACTCAGTGAAGAAAGTGGATGTAGCAGCGCTGGGTAGTCGTCTTTTCCGGAACGACCAATCCGAAACGTGTTGGTTGGAGGAACAGTTCAGCGACACCAGGCCACCATCGGCAACTGTATGGATCACAGCTGATAATGCGCGGTAATAAGTCTATACCTATTAAAAGATCAATGGCGTCTGGTACGTGACAACTATGTTAATATAGTTGATGGTTAGGCAAGTGTCGTATTAAATTACATTCAATAGAAGTAGTGGGCAGTTGAGGACAAATGGTGTACACGACGATGACTAAGGTCTTAAATTCGTCCCCACTCAATCGGGATCTGAGGGTCCAATTTAGGGATCCTGCAGGTTACACCACGGCATTGCCATCAAGACCAGTGATTGTAATATCCTACGGTTTGGCCCTAAATCCAAGCCTATTCACAATGGCTTGCGAAATAAAGGAGTTCTTCCTCCCTGAATTGATCAAGCTCTAATAGTGTGAGAACTTTGCAATGAACAGTTTGTCTGTTGCAAATATGAAGGAACATATTATGGAGTCTGGTTGGGCTGCTGAACCAAATCTCACTGACGGTGGTCTGACGAACGAAATGATATCGTTCGTAGATCATAATTTTGAAATTCCCGGAAGGAGGATTCCATGCATAAGCCCGTTTTCTTTGAACCAAGCGTGCTCATTATTTGTACGTTCTTTCTCTTTTTATATTTCACCAAGACACGCCGGCAACGATTCTTCTTAGTATAGCAGCAGAATGAATTCGTACTGGTCCAGGTAGTTCTAGAGGTCTCCCCTCTGTTTTGCATACCACCTCTGGGTTTTCCGTTCTAATTGGTAATGAGCCAATATCTGTTCGAAACGACCAACACTACCCATGTATTATACTCAACTACAATTGTACCTACAATTCTGTCTCCCAGGATTCTTTCTTTGCCTAAATCTTCTAATATGTGCATAAACCGAATGATACCCTCGATCCCCTGTTATACAACAATCTCCTCTACTTTCTGGCTAAAAATGATGACCCAGAGTCTTACAAATATAAGCGTCCTGCCCTTGCTCGAATCACCATTCGGCTGAAGTATTCAGTATGTGTGAAATGGGTCTGATTCTTATAATTGCCTTGGTCTAGTTCATCATAAACCAAATGGTCGTATTTATTTCCATTAAATTCTTTATCAAACATTTCTTCGAAATTTTCGAAGATCTTTGTTATGTTTTGATTAATCAAATACGAAGATATGGCCCAATTCCTCAAGTGATCTTAATTAAAATTATCGAAAATCATACCTTTCCTGTAAACATTATATTCTAGATCCAATCTAGGTTTAGGGTCTCACCGTCTCCCGTGCCCGCTGGTATGTTTTATCCCCTACTGGGGAACCCAGGGCTACTAGTCAGAGAACGACCTAATATTTCTTTGATGTCCGGACGGAATCCTACTCGAGAGATTTCTCATTTCTTCTTTAGTCCCCACCGTCAAAGTGATAACTTTTAGGACTCCTTCTGATGAACTCTCAACTACTCTATCTTTTCATTCAGATCCCTGACCTCTCGATCGAAGTGACCTTTCATCTAATGCCCCCTTTCACGACAAGGCGATCGAGTCTCCTGACAGTTTAGGTTCACTTCCAATATTTCTCCCGGAATCATAATCCTGTATTTTATTCTTCTAATTCCTCTATAATGTATTCCATCCTGCTGGATAACCTACCTTCATGTTATTCTATTTTGCTCATACTTTTTCCTAGATTTTCGTTATTATATCTCTACCTTCTATCAAATCCATCTATTATCATCTGAAAATTATTTGTCTGTTCTGATTTTGTCGTGACCTCTGTATCAGCTGACGCTTCGTCCCCTGAATCGGACTCTTCTGACCCATCTATTTTATATTCTTCTATCTCTTTAGCCTCTTGAACGTTTTCATCCTCACCCTTGGGAACCCTTTTGCCCGAACGTCTTACCATTGGATGCGTTGTGAGTTACTATATAATTTGAAATAAATAAAACTGTGTCAAATCATATATATACTCAACAAAAGAATGCCCGCTGAGATGGAAGAACTCTGGAACCCGCACTACCACAACTAACAGGGCTAACACAACCGTAAAAAAATTGAAGCCAATTTATAATTTAAATTATAGTAAAAAACTTATGAGTCGTCACACAAGAAAAAATACAAACAATAGAATAAAACTACAAATACCAGAACTATACCACTAAACACACATTAACAGTACAAATGAAAATAAAATTAAAACAGAATCTATCTAAATCATTTTGACAACTATACCACCACTCATTATTGTTTTATAAAAATAAACGCGATTTCTACTAATTGAAAACTACTGAAAAAAATAGCAAGTCTCCGCTAGGGATAACACTGATTGATGCTATCTATCAGTCGTCAGGATGCCAGGATATTCACTGAAGGCAATTATCCGAAAATACGTTTATTAATTAATTTATATTGAGTCCTGTAAAACTATTATTATAATTTAATTCTTTTCTAGAGGCTTTTCGTGTTTACTAGTTTATCAATAATTGAATATCTTTATATTTATAAAATATTATAACCATTTAAACATAGGATAAATTAGGGAGTGGTCAAATTTATATACATTTATACTGTACAAAAAAGAACAAATCATTTATTAATACTTAATAGCTCAGATAAAATCATGTTATATTACAATGACTTACAGTGGAAATGATAAAGATAGATGTTTGCTATAAAATATTATATTGCAACTGTTAACCAAAATCAGTCGGTGTGGAAGTTGTAGGGATGGGTTGGTTGTCATCTGTTCCTTTCGGTGGCTTCCTTCTTTTTCATCCCTGCCTTTCTTCCTCTCCTAAGACTGGCTCTTTCTCTTCTATCTCTTCGTCTTCAATGCCGTTTTTCCTGGTTGAGTTTTCCTTCTCCTTTCCTTCCACTTCCCCTTAGAGGCGTCACTTTTTTGAATCTGATTCCTCATTGGCTATAGGTGACAAAACTTCCCTCTGAGAACCTCGATCTGAAATTTATTCGATCAAAAAAATCCGGTAAAAATCGGATATGTAAATCCTACAATGGTCGTTAATATGAAGATGGGATTTGGTCGAACTGTGGGATGCTCTCGATGACAATTTAGGATAGGAAGGTTGATTTGCAATAGCAACTGCTTGGGTACGTTATATAAGAAAAGATTGGTACCAACAGACCGACATGTTGGAAAAGGATAACGATTTTAGTTTGGAATAAATCATAGAATATTCTTTCATTTCGGTCACTGTAGGAAATGAAGTCTTTAATTTATATTAATACTATTTTAATTATAGAATAACTTTTTATTTGACATTATCTTATAATGTGACATTTCCAACGTTGTAATGTTTATTTCAAATCTATTATTTAAGGTTGGAATAAGTACAAAAAAAAAAAAAAAAAAATGAGATTCTGAACGAGAATTTCAACACAAAGGTCGGGTAGAATGACAAGACCGATGATGAAATAGCTCTCCATTGTTAAAGCGAAAGAGAAAAATGACAACGGCTTGCATTATTGACTTCTGAGTTGACGATCATTTCTTTTTTGGGATATCTAACCATCATTTCCAATTCTTCTTGATAATTTTCAACTTAATGATAAGAAATTATTTCTGATGACAAGTTAATTAATAACCGGTCATTGAATATTTATAAGAGTACTACTAAGTAGACGTCTGCACGCAAATTCCGATGATCAAGGGAAAACTTTCTTTGTCAGTGAATTACTGATTTTTCCATACATACATACATATACATTTCTATACTTAATTAATTGGTTTAATTTTGAGATGTGTAAACCTAAAATAACTAAAAATACTTAATAATTAAAGTTTTATTTGATTATATACTTATTCTTACGTTGTGTACTTATCAGAAATGAGGCTTTCGAAGCAGTGTGGACCAATGTCTCTAGAAGTTATTTCGAGAGAAAGAGTTTACAAGACTTTAATGTAATTACTGTAATATAATTGTTGTCAATTAACAGATAGAGCGCAGTTAACAGTGACATAGGGAATCAACCCACTTGATCAACTCTTACACTGACGAAGACATCATGATGTCTGTTAAAATTAACTCCACTTTCAGAATGGTTTAGAAAATATTTAATTATTTTATTTACAGCCAACAAATTACACGAAATATGTAGCATTACATTCTCTCATATACATTCAGACATCGGTATTCCGACAAAAAAAATATACATATTCTTCTCACACACGTACCAGTTATCCTTCAATAGCAAATAGCCCATTTACCAACAGCATTTTCTTGCTAGGACTGTCAAAGAGCTCTCACACTTCGTTAGACCTTGATCAATATCGAGTCTTTCAACACATTCCGCGATTTATTTTGCGGCATACTTTTATGTACACTGAAACAGGGCACCTGGAACTTACTTTAGATAGTCGTTGGGTAAAGTATCAATTCAAATCTTCAAAACCTTCTCGGAGCGCATAACATTGCCGATGAGGTGTTAGAAGGAAGCCCGACGATGGCCTCTATACTCCTACTGATATTAGTATCAGTACTTTCCCATATCAAAGGAGCCTAATCTTGAGACTGTATGTAAAGCCCCAGAACAAATACTGATAGACGGCGTTGATCTTCTGCTTTAGCTTGAGGAAGCATGAGCTCACAACTTTGTAGAGGTTGTTCAATTTTGCCATTATCTTGTTATTAAAGAGCTACTCTTCTGTAAATGTACATCCTAGATTTTTTTATGGTATCACCTACTTTATTGTTTAAATGACATTTTCATTATCAAGGAAACGCGTCATAGATTGCAACACGCCTTTGATCAGAGATCCAGACCACATCTTTCAGCCCACACTTCTCACTCTCGAAACAACCAACCAATTAGGCTCTCATGGATGCACAGCTTTTTACAAGGAGCCAAAATTTTGCATATATGCCTATACATCAGCATCAATGAGATGTGTCTTCGACAATACAGGATTATATTGTTTGTTATGTGTCTCGTGGAACCCGAGCCTAAGATCAATTCTGTAGATGGTTTCCTACAGCTTTTGGTAAGAAATGAAACTGCAGATCTATTATTTTTGCGTAAAAAAAAAAATCCTTCTCAAGGTTTTTTTTTTGTTACACCGCAGGATTTTTACTTAATTGCGCAGTCATTATTTATATGTCTTTTTTTTTTTTTTTTTTTTGTAAGAAATACATTCTCTCTCGTCAGAAGTAGTATTCTCCAATTCATTCTCACATTAAATTTAAGGGTAACTGGGTATTTCCTCAGTTGAATTTGAGGAGTGTCTTACCTCAAACATCAATCTTAAATTCTGATAGTGTTTTCGTGCCAGAGTCTGTGCTTTTCCATGTACTTCAAAGAAATTTTAAACTTTTCAATGAGTGTTGTACCTTTGAAATAACCATATTATCTAATATTTCATTGCCTAATAACTATGTCTAAATGCCTGATTTTCAATAGAACGTACCTGGCTGGACAAGACTATTCCGGATTTAAATTTAAAATAAATTTATTCTTGCAAAAGGTCAAAATTTTGCTGAGAAACATTGCGTTCATAGATGTCTTACAATTTGGAGTACATTTGACTTGCAGTTGTCCAAGTCAAAATATGAGTTAATACTCTTTGGTTTACTGTTGTTCCAATTAACGCTTGGGCTTTTATGGACTTTATTAGCTAAAAATCGTTCGAAATAACCTCAAAAAACAAATTTGATTTAAAGAAAATATTTTATCTAAATCCCCACACACATTTAGGAGTTCTTAAGAAGCTCAATCTGATTCATTTCATTAAATCTGTTGAGATCCATTTTGTGATGTTACGTCCCGCAATTATGAATTTAATGTATTTACCTATTTTTACTGTCTCACTTCAAATTTTAACTTAGCAGAATCGGTACCATCTGTAATTCCACGCAAAAATTATACTCAATATTGTTGAAAAGAATTTGGAGCAGAGTTTTGCTGAATGGTAATTTTTTTGACCTTATCAAATCCGAAATATAATGTTTATTTTTGTTTATCTAATTTTATTAGTGGTTTTAGTGACATATATAGGGCTATGCTGTAATAAAATTATCCTTAGTGAAACATTAGCTGATGTGCTTTAGAGAAGCAGCCAGTATACAATAGTGGAGAATGCGGTGAAGCAGTGAAGGGCACCCCGATAAGACGTCCCGTTATAAATCACATTGGCTGGCAACAACCGCTACTGTTTTCCCCTTCTCTGTTTCCTTCCCCAGAGGAAGGGATCATCTACACGAATTATGGATTATGCGCTGGTCAAACTACAGACAAAATTGTATTTCTAGAATTTATAAGAGAAAATTAAAAATACTAGCAATGATAGATAACTATGTTTATGACACAACGTTTCCTTACTCACTATACATACGTCTCTCGTGATAAACTAATCGCTATTTTTGTGATTTTCGAAAAAAAAAAAATCTCAAGGTTAGGGAACTCGAAAATTACAAAAAAAAATTATCTTTCTATTGCAAAAATACGTATGTTAGGATTTCTCGAGGTAGGAATTTCAAATAAAAATTTTAAATAAAATACCTGCCAAGAATAAAATAGTTTAACAAAAAAACACGCAAAAAGGAAGGTGTAATGCAATCGGGAATAATTGCTGTGGGGTCGTGCAGATTCGCTTTTCCCTTCACAATCGAATGTTTCTATTTTTCCTTTTTATAATTATTCAATTGATTAATATTTTGTGTTTATCCATTGCTAACAATGATAACTGTTTATTTTTTCAAATGAACAATATTAAAGGTATTTTAGAGGTTTTTTTTAATTCGTCATTTGAGTCCTGTCAGAATATTTCAATGAAGATAAGACCTATCTGATATTAAATAACATTTAATTGTCATTGACATAGTGGTGTTTCCTTCCATTTATACTCTAAGGAAGCTGATATATGAATTTAAGACTTCTGCTAATTGATGAAAAAAGTAGAATTTGGAGAAAAAAAATTGAAAGTTTGGTAAAAATGAACCCTATTTTATTGAGCCTTATTCAATATATTCAAAATCAATATAATAAAAAAATATTTATTATTTATTACTTTTTCTATGACAATAACAGCTTTTGTTTTTATTTTTCAGAGATCTATTGGAACTAGCAGCACATCTATGCCGGTGAGTCTAAGCTGGATGATTAGTTGTAGTGTACTCATGTAGTCAGATTTAGTTTGTCTTACACCATTAATGTTTCAAATATGCACGTATCCAGGACTAAATTTAAATTATATTTATCCGATTTCTCAAATTAGTGGATGATGTGCTTCAAAATTTGATGTTTGTTTGGTTTTCATCTTTTATCTTTTTCAGCATTAGGTCATATTAAAAAATTATTTCTTTCTCTTTGTTTAACTCATGATTACAATTTCTAATATAAATATTTTTTTATGTTTTGTATTCGGATAATACTTTATACTTTGAAATTATTATACATTTACTTAGCTTCAATTTAAGTGATAATAAACATCTGTATGGCTGATGGTCTCTACGAAATTTGCTAGAATAAATTCACAAAATGTCGATTTTCTGTTGTTCGGAAAAGTTTTGTTTATGAGAAACCGTATCTCAGGAACTATTTTTAAAACTGATCTAAGTAGAACTTGCCTCTTAGCACTCAAATCGGAGCCAGGTAAATTTAGCATAAAGTAATTTCTAATGATAATATTCATTTCAGTTTTCATGATATTCATGAAAATAAATTTGTAAAATGTTGATTTCTTGTTATCTAAAAAATCTTTCGATAAATTTTATATTAGATCTACATCTCTAAGATTTACAAATGTCTACTAACACTCATATTGAAGCTAAGCAAATAAACCACAAGATAACTTCTAATGATTATCGTTGTTCTAACAGTTTCCATGATATTCACCAAAATAAATTTACAGTTTAGTTCTTGTTATTTAAAAAAAAAGTTTTTAATGAAATGTATCAGTAATGAATATGATGATTTTTATAATGGTTCAAAGTTTAACAAATATGCAACAATTTAAAAAAGTTTAATTTTCATACTGAAGAGAAAAGCTTTTGGTTATTTGGCCGCGATTTTGTTATTTATTCTTATTTCTTAAAACCCATAATAAAATCATTATGAAAATTGATTCCGCGCAATAAGATTATTTAACGAATTGATATTGACATATTGAACACCCAAAACAAATTTTGCATGGTTAGATTTTTCTAGACTTTATATGATATGTATGAGGTAAAGTGTACTGGGTAGTACGCTTCTAAATGGAGTTCAGGTCCCTCAGATGGTAAATTTAAATGAGCCAATTCTGAAGGTGATCTTGGGTGAATCACCGGCCATGCTTTATGTATTATGAAAAAATAAAAACATTCTGGAGGAAAATTTATCCCAGGTTAGAAAAATATAACAAAAACATGAGTTATCCTCATTCCTCACTTCATCGGTGAAACCTCTAGCGTCCTACATAAAACTAATATTGACGTTGATAATACATTATAATAATTGGTTAATAAAAAGTTAATTAAAATCTACAGTTATGATATGACAAGGCGTATTATCTGCCTTAATACTAACTCTATTAAAAAAAATACATAAATAATCAGTGTTTTCCAGTATTCATGTGTCTTTGTTGTTTTAGCTTGGTTTTAAGGGCAAAAAACTACTGACGGTTATTATTGCTCTTTTAACAAAAAAAATTTCACTAATTATTAATTATATAACTAGATATTAAATAATTTTTTTATAATAATGAATAATTTAGGTTAATAATTTTACTAATAATGAATAATAATTGAGAGTAAAATATAAACAATAAATAATGATATTATGTTTTATTATATATAAATCAGTTTTATATCTGAGTAAACAATCGCATAGATTTAATGAATTTAATGGTGCTTTAAATTTTTTTTTCTTTTAATCCCCCCCCCTTCCCATTTCTAGTTTGCGCATTCCACTGCTCCCAAAAATCAACATTTTTTTTTATTCTTTTAAATTAATTATTTAATTATTATTGGAAACAAATTGTTAATGTGGTGCAGCCCAGCACTAGGTTGAGCGCCTTACTGATGAGGCTGTACCTTGTCCACTGCATCCGTTCGGTAGATCCACCTGGTGTGCATCCGTTTGGGTGCCTCCTGCACTTGCCAGGCTAGCCTAGCTCTCCTGGTCTCAGTGTGGATCAGCTTCCTCCTTTTCTGGTGGCTGGCCGATGTCGGGCGGTCAAACCCTTCCCATTGTGAAATGAGTTGGGCCCACCACCAATCTACTATTACGTGTTCTGCTGTTCCAGGAACTCCGCATGTGGGACTCCGGGAGTCGATGTTCTTTCCCCTTTTCAGCTTCACCCGAAACCCTCCGTGTCCTGTTAGGATCAGTGAGACCCAATAGTCTGGGAGGACCCATTTAACCTTCAATCTAGAAAGGTCGGTAGGGATGAATTTTCTCTAAGTAGCACCCTTCTGGCTTGCTACGCTCAGTCAATTCCACTCCTGCAGAATTTTCTTCCATAAGTTTGGGGCCTCACCGATCCTCCCTCGGAGCTCCTCCGGTAGCACTTCTAGTCCCTGCCTCATTACTCCATATTTAAGGATATCCTCCCTGAGGATGAGGTCTAGGGGCATCACTTCGACCAGCACCTGCACCGCCTCATGTGACACCGTTCTATATGTCTTCGTAACCCTCAGCAGAGCCAATTTCTGTATGGTGGCCAGTCTCCTCTTCTGTGTCTGCGTGAGGTTTCGGCTCCATGCAGGGGATGCGTACCTCATCGTCTTCGGTCCTCATTCCCCTTTTCTCTTCCTTTAGCCCTACATTCGGCCGTCCGTTCTAAGAGGATGTGAGTTTCTTCGTCGACTTTCCCTTCCTTTTATTATTCCAGAAACCTTTTCAAGTGTCGGGGACACCCATCCTCATTCCTGAACATCTAGTATGTAAATAAAAAGAATCTACTCCTAATATATTATAAGGTAGAAAGGCAATAATAACTCACTAGAAACCGAGAGTATAATAATCTGTTCTCGGTTCCTAATGAGTTATTATCTCCTTTCTAACTTATAATATATCGGGAGTAGATTATCGTGATATTCTCAATTGATATTAGTGTTTACAAACTCCAACACTTCAAATTCGCAAATTAAGTGTTATCTACTGTCAATAACGTTTTGTTATCTATTTTCTATAGCTTACCGATGGGGAGGTCGCAAAACTCCTATTATTTCAACGAAATGGCTGCCCCAACTAATGATTGAGAAGTTTTTTATCGTCTCAAATCGAGATTTATGTTTCTATAATTTTCGTATGTGCTGAATGAACCTCAGTCCTTAATTACAGATAATACTAAACAATTAAATTAATTTACAACATACTATTAATCTATACACTTAACATTAATCTCCCTGCCCTGCCATATTACGAAGATAAAAACAAAATTTCCATTCATATAAAATGATATTAACCACCTGCGCTATAAAGATATGCCACACACGTAGAGTTGCTTTTGTTCCAAAACCGCCAGTGACATGTATACCATGTCAAAAGGCATTTGTCGCAGAAACAAAAACGACGTGTCCGCCTCGTCGGCTAGTAGTTGCATCGTTTATTATTTATTTATTTATTCATTCATTATTCTATAGTGCACGATATCTCGTAGCATCATCGATATCTCGTAAATATTTCAGAATCGATATGGTATGTTTTACGGATTATTTTACACGAAAATTCTTGTACTTTGTGGTACATCATATTATAAAACTGAAAAAGTGAATAATGGATCTTTTTATTTTAATCTTATCAACCTATATTATAAAATGAATAATAACAAGAATCTCAGTAATATTACTTCGACAAGTACAAAGAGAAACCGATTAGTTATTCCGTCTGATAGCGATACAGACAGTGAAAATTATTTGTCCTGTTCGGAATTTGCGTAGAATTATAGTATCTGATAGTGAAGAAGAAAGTGACTGTGTAAATCATGAAATTAATTTTACATCTGATGAATGGATATGGAGAAATAAGGAAAATGAAAGTGAAATTCGGCAGTACTCACAAATTCCTGAAATGACCGTAGAAATGGGAGAACGATTCAAATCTTTGCAAGTGCTAAACCAATTTTTATCAAAAGACTTTTGGAATATCATTGTCACAACCACCAGTGCTTCTGAAATATGTTACCATAAGTTAGGTATCGGCGAAAGCCAAATGTCAAAAAAGAGAAGAAGGAATAAGATGTAACACGTGTGAACTTCTGTAACATACTAACTTTATTGGGTTCGGTACATCTCTTTATATACATGCGATCAGCTGATCTCCTCAGTCAGCTGACATCGAAGTAACAGCTGACTAAGGCTATAACTCATATTTATGTGCACACTAATAGCTGATTTTGGACACACCTTATTTATGGATAGCTGGTACTCTTCACCAAAATTGCAATCCATGCAAATCAATGCCATAGGGACAGTTAGATGCAATAGAAAGAATATGCTGAAAGAGCTTCCAACGATAAAGCTGAAAAATCTCAAGATTTTGCAAAGGTATTTTAGCTGCGAAGTGAAAGGACAAGAAAGATATATATTTATTGTCCACGTAACATTAAAAAAAAACGAAATGATGGAAGTAGAGAAGAAGAGATGGAAAAATAATATCGCTATTACAAACCCTAATATCGCGTTGGAACATGATGGCAGGGATGGGGTAGATCACCAAGCTACTTAACTTCTTTCTCATTTATGAAAAAGTGCATTAAAAGTTATGAAAAAATATTTTACCTAATGGATATTGCACTTTTTAATGTTTATTTTTTATTTTCAATGACATCGAATATACCAAAAAGCAAAAAATATACGTTTACAAAATTTCGATATTATATGGCTGAACATATTATAGAAAGTGTATGTATGGCGGGAGTGGGCGTTCGAAAATAAACTTACTAAGACTGCTGACCACTATAAAATAAATGAAATAAAATAGTAATAAATAAGCTTTTGTTTAGAAGCTGGTTGTTAACAGAAAACAAATCAAAATAGCAGCATGAAAATCAAAACCAAGGATACTTCTCTAGTTTATGCAAAAAATTAATAAAAAGACTTTAAAAAAAAAAGAAACAGAATTTCAAATAAAATATTTCTTAAAGGTAGCATTTAAAAGAAAATTTTAGTACAAAAAATAAATTAAATATCCTTAAATTAAGGATTAAATTAAGTTCCGCAAGGAGTCCCGTCTTCACTGAACAATTGGTAAAATGTGGCACTGTGTCCCACTGTGGGCCGAGCAATTAACACTTACAAAAGTCTCTGGGGACTTGGTCCCTGGAACTTATTTAAAACTTATACTGTGTCTATCGGTAGGGACTTGGCACCTAGAACTATATACGAGGACTTGGTCCCTAGAACTGAGTACGATTAAGCCGTAATAATCGCATTTTATCCTGTATTCAATAAAACAATTAAAAATAAATACGTACGTAAATAACAAAAAATAATATATAAAAATATATATATATATATTTTCTTTAGTACGGTGGCCACAACAGTGTGTATGCCTGAGTACACAGAGCGTGGAAGGCTGTCTGCTGGTGATACACCACTTCGATTACAATCAAAACAATGGGGCCATTTTCTAAGGAATATTCCATCTGCACAAGAAAAAAAAAATACTCAAATGTGTAAAGTGTGAATCAAGCATAAAAAACGTAGCGAGACTTCTTGAGAGTACAATAAATGCCTTGTAGCATTATATATTCCTGAGTGTTTTGAAATTTTCCATACAAAAGTAGATTATTAATTAATAAAATATTATTGTTGTGAATATGTATTTATATCCGTGTAAAATTCTTTTTGTAGGACCACACCAACGCGCTTAAAAAAACGGTCAAAAAAATCAATTTGTTTTATGTAAAAAAAATACAATTTAGAACATTGTCTTGGCAAAAAAAAACAAAACAAAAATAATCAAAATTTTATTTTAATTTTGGATTTTGGATATCGGTTATAATACTTAGCTCCCTATGTAGACATAAGCTAAAAATGTATATAGAGGATTATTACAGTGAATAAATAATTATTATTATCAAATTAATGTTTTCAATCCTCGATATTCGAGTTTGAAAAAATATAGCAGTGTAAAATATAACGTCGCTCGAATTATCTGAAATGTGTACAGTTTGGCCAGTTTAGCGCTTTCAAATCAACTCGAGTGTACAAGTTAGAAGAGGCTAAAAAAGCTATGCGCTTGTAGAAGTAGTCCCATATCCTTTTCTAGATAGATGCTAGATAGTCCACTCGCTCATTACCTTTAATGCCTTTGTGTCCAGGCACCAATTCTATGGCCGCACCTTGTTGGCTAAGAAAACCTAAGGGAAGTCTAAGGGAGTTTAAGTTAACCTTACACTCCTCCACCAATTTAGAACGGATCACACTTCTATCCAGCGCATAAATGGCTGCCTGACTATCCGTAAAAATTGTGATTAGCCTATCCCTTGTGCCTTCTTTTATTATTAGATTCTGGGAACAGACATTGATTGCAAGCACCTCAGCTTGGAATACTGTGGTGTGCTTTCCAAGCGAAATGGATATGCCTTGATTAGGCGCATCCTTCCACCATATTCCTGCTCCAGATCCTTGTTCCATTAAGGATTACAAATTCCGTTACACGGTTTTTGTGGGGTGGACCATTCAATCTTAACACTATAGTAAGTGTCCCTATACTTCTTACCTGAATATCAGAGTGCATAGCCAAAATCCTGTCTTCATTAACCCTTCTAAACAGACGTCCATGCGCCTCATAGGTTAGGGAATGGGAGCTCATTCCTAATTTCGTGCCTAATTCCTAAGCCTATATGCAGTATATCCTTCATACTGGTCCTTTCAACATGAAGTCGCCACTTCAGTTTACTATCAAAAGTAACGCCAAGATGTTTGACTCCACTTCACTTGGAGAATTCCAATCGTTCAATGTTATGATACGGCGATCTGATTGCGATTATCCGTCTGTTAGTGAACACACAAAGACAGACCTTTTGAGGATTGATGCCCAGAACGTATTCCTGGCACCATCAACTTATAAGGTCTACCGATGTTTGAAGCAATCCTGAGATTGTTTCTGGGAATTTGCCTCCTATCAACACAGCGATATCGTCGGCACATCCCTGCGTTTAAAAACCTGCATCATTAGATTTGATCAGTAAGGTATCAACAACCATGCACCACAGGAGAGGAGATAGGACAGCCATCAATAGGCTTCATCCGCATCTTAGTGTGTCCTAACTCTGATATGAGCAATCTTCCTTCCAGCATTGCATTAATCCATTTGGAAGAAATCTGTCCAACCCCTTTAATTTACATGGCTTTTGCCATGATTCAATATGGGGTGCGATCAAAGGTGCCTTTAATATCAATAAAGACACCAGCCATAATCTTCTTATAGGCCAAACTGTTTTCAATCCTGGACACCAAGTGGTGTAGGGCATCCTCACAGGATTTCCCGGATTGATAGAGAAATTGAGCGCTGTGTAGTGGTCTCTCTAGCTGTGTAGTTTTCTTTATATGTCTGTCTATAACTTTCTCATGTATTTTCATTAAGAAGGATGTCAGAAAAATATGTCTAGAAGCCTTGAGGTTGTAAGACGCTTTCCCTGGTTTAGTTATAAAACACACCTTCGACGCTTTCCAACTAGTTGGAATGTGACTCAGTGGCAAGCTTTCCCTTAGCAATACTAGAGGTATGGTTTCAAGACCGGTAAGCCTTGAATATGATGGAAAGATTCCATCCGTACCAGCTGATTTAAAAGGCGAGAAAGATCTCGATATCGCCCACTCAACCTTGCCAGATTTGACAATCCTATTTGCTTCGACCCACTTGTCTTTACTACAAGTGTAGCTCTCGATAGTAGGAATCGGGTCATTTTCTTCTATCAGTACACACCCAGGGAAGTGTGAGCGTGCCAGAGCCTCTAGGATTCTCACTTCGGAATTGGCGAACCCCCCTTCCATCCCAACAGCACCCAGTACACCCCTTTCAGAGCATCTGGATAGAATCCTATTAATTCTGAACGTGGAGGAGCATCATTGCTCATTTCTTCCACAATTGTGGTAAGTGAGCTCAGAACAGCCCTGCCAGGTCTGAAATATGTGAGGAGAACGAATCCTCCTCATCTGGAAAGGGATATAAATTATCATCATTCATTTTGTTCCCATGAGTATGGGGGTTCTTAAAATCACTGTAGTACCTGCCCCTTGCAGCGGGCATTAAATACAATGGCGTGCGCCAGGTGCCCTAAGTGGGTCGATCTAAGACATTATATTTTTATACACCCTCTGCTATTCAGCCGCAGCTCGAACTGATCACCTGATTCATCTGCCATGAGTGGGGGAGACACCCGCACCCATTTCCCTCTCTAGTCCTCCTGTTACCCTATCCATTTTCTCCACTCTCTTCACCTTACTCTGGGCATCTTTAATGTGGAAGGAAGGATTTAGCGTGTTCAACAATTTGACCATGCCAGGATGGGCTAGTTTCTCATGGTCCTTTTTTACGAATTCCTCTGCCATGCCCTCAGGTACTAGTATTTGTGGAGAGTTGTCTTTCCACTGGTTTATTACATATTTTCCATCAAAGGTGTATGTATATTCACCCCGAATGAATTTATTTTCTGGTTTTACTCTCAGTAGTTGGAGGTTTTCCTCTTCTTATGTTTTTATTGTTATATTTGTACGACCGGATCATTTAGTTCAGTTCCCTGGTAAAGGTAGTTTAGGTCTGGAGGTAGTTTATTTGTTGTTATTTGTACATATGGAGTCGGGTCTATATGTGGTAGTCTTTCCGTCTATATTTCAGCTTGAAAAATCAGCTACTTCATTCTCCTATATTTTTTTATGAACCACCTCAAAGTCGAACTATTGGAGGTACAAACTCCACGTTAACTACTGATTTGTTATATTCATACGAGTCTTTATGACTATAACTGCGTAGGTCAGAGCACGCTGGTCTCCATTTCCGGCCCTTTTTCAATAGGTGCGTTAGCCTTCCTAGATGTCTCGCGTACTCGGGGTTAAACCGAGAGTAGTAATTCGTGAGTCCCATTAGAGCTTGTAGGTCTTTGACACATTTTAGTGGCGGAATTTTCTTGATAGCTTTGACCTTAGATACCTGGGGCTTTAGTCCGCCGGTCATAAGTACGAACCCGAGATAATCTAATGTGGTACGCAAAAATTGAGTTTTCTCTGAATTTAGAGTAACTCCTTTCGCCTTAAGTAGGCCCAGCAGCTCTCCGAGAATTTTCAGATGTTCTTCGTGCGTCCCTCTCATCACTAAAAGGTTATCTACATAGGGTCGGATTTGGTTATTTAGTGTTCCTAATAGTTGGCTAAGCCCTCTACTTAAGCCCGCTAGGGAAACCTTCAAACCAAACAGAAGTTTCTTGAACTCGTACATCCTTCCTTCGTGCATGAATGCCGTGTATTTCCTGCAATTCTCACTCAGGGGTACTTGGTAGAAACTTTTTGTGAGGTCTATGGTGGTAAAGACTCTTTTGCCGTTGCAGTATTTTAAAATGTCATCGATGCTCATTGTTATTAGTCGGGATATAGTTTATTATTGAGCTTCTGGCCGTCTAAGTCTGACCCGACCATCGTTCTTATTCCCTACCAAGATGGGGTTTACATAGTGACTTTTCTTGTGTGGATAATGTCGTCTTCGAGCATTTTGTTTATTTCTTCCCTCCCGGCTTTCCTTTTATGGAATGGGATCGGGTAAGGTTTCACGCGGACTGGTTTATCGTCCATTAATCTTAATTCGTATTCATACCCTTTAATCTGTCCTGGGTGTTTGGAGAAGACGTCTGAGTACCTATGTAACATTTCATCTAGTTCTTCGACGATAGGACGTGGGCTTGGGACTCTTTAATCTGTTGTATTTTATCCTTTATGACGTTTTCACCTGAATCAAGACTGGGTTTAAAACTCTCCTCGATATTTACTGCTTCGCTAGGCCTTAGCTCTGGTTTTCTTTTACCATTGCAGAAGGGAATATTTCTCCGGCTGAATTCCTCCTTCAAAACGAAACAGTTGCTTTCTATATTAATTTCTTGCATGTGAACCTTTATGAAATGATATCCTAGGATGCAGTCTTGGCTAAGATTCGGAACAATTGAGAAATTTAACTCTATGATAAAATTTTGAAAGGAAAAGCTAAGGACCTGGGTTTTAATTGGGGTAGACCTCTTATTTAGAGCCGTGGCTATCCTTAAACTGGAGACCTTCATGTGGAAAATTGTCTTTATTCCTTCCATAAAAAGATTTATTTAAGCACGTTACTTGACTTTCTGTGTCCAATAGAGCATTAATTGGTAACTTTCCTAAGGTGACAACGACTTGTGGAAAAAAAAATATTTTGGAACTGGTTCTGGAAATCCATGGGGTAAATTCTTGATAGAGGGACGCGATGCCCCGATCCGTATCCCCAGTTTCTAGCTCTCATTTACGGTCTTTTTCTCCCTGCCCTCCATCTTCCGAATCTACGGCCTTTTCCTGGTACTCTGAGTAATTATATGCGTCCGTTCTGGCAAACGTTTTAGGCCATCTCTGCGTCCATGTTCCCCGTGTGGATCCCCATTTTCTCCCTCCGTAAGTTTTATTTTCTCCTTGATTCTTCTCTTCGATCCTTAGTTTACTCACTGGTTGGTCTCTCGGGAACTTATCTCTCTCTGGAGGACTCTGTGGAACGTATGGTCTCTTATGTGCCTTGCCTTCGTCTCCATAATTACCTTTGACTCTACCGCTTTCATTTTGAAACCGTCCTCTTGGCTGTTGTAATTCTCTCCTGTCAGGTGTTCCTTGATTTCGTCCATATTCTTGAGGCCTTCTTTCTGGGTGGCTCCTTTTTATCCCGGAACTCGAGCTTCGCTGTCTTGGGCAGTGATATTCCCTTGACTGCATAATTTTTTCCTTCCCTACGTCCTCTAATACTTGCATAAATCGACCAATATCATCAATACCTTGATATATTGTTATCTCCTCTATCGTCGGGCCGAAGTGCCCTCCTCTAGCGTCCTACAAATGTACGGGTCTACGAGTTTGCTCTGGCACGCTCTGGCTCGGATGACCATTCTACTAAAATATTCGGATGGAGAAAGGTATGGCTTGTAATAGTATTTTCCACAGTTGAGTTCCTCAAAAATTAACTGATCATACTTAGGCCCGTGGAACCTTAATAGAAACTTCTCCCTGAACTCTTCAAATGTTTTCATAGTCTCCTGGCTGGTTGAGTACCAAGCTAATGCGTCGTCCAGCAGATGGTCCTTCAGGAAGTGCTCTAGAAGCATAAACCTCCCATAAGTATTATATTCTAGCTGGAAGCGACTTATGAATTCAGTTGGAATATGCTTTTTACTGTTTGAAAACTTACAATTTTCGGAAAGCTGTCTTTCTTGTGCAGTTAAGAGTCCCAAATTCCACATGTCTACTAGGGTTCGGTCCCGTTCTCCCAGCGGCAATGTACCCTCTGTTACCGGCGGTGTATGGCTCGATGGCGTCCCTATCCCTTCCTGAACTGCTGTTCTCCCAGATTTGATGAGATCCATATAGTGTTTTATTCTTTTTTCGACGGTCTGGATCTTGCTCGTGATCTGAACCTCTTGCTGAATTCTCAATATCTCGATCCGGTGATCTAGATCCTTTACCTCTCGGTCAATCCGCTCCTCTACCAAGATATTCCTCTCATCACAGGCCGAGTGGTGTTCCCGGCAACAAGTTCTATTTCGTCGATATCTATGAAGACCCGCTGTAGCCATTGTTATTTTCTCTTCACTATTTTTAGCCGCTTCGTCTATTTTTACTTTAAGCTCTGCAAAGGAGTCTTTCTTTAAGACATCTATAGTCATTAGTATAGTTTTATTTAATTCCTCCTTCATCTGTTCTTGTTCTTTCTTTTCTTCCTCATACCTCTGTTCTTGTTTTTTAATTCGTTCCTCATCTCTCTGTTCTTTTTTCTTTTGTTACTCAACCTTCTGTTCTTGTTTTTTAATTCGTTCCTCATCTTTCTGTTGTTGTTGTCTAATAAAGTGCTGTAGCATGGTCATCATTGGGTTATTTTCCATTGCCTGTTGTCTGTTAGGGATTTCTCCAGTAATATTTTCACTCTGTGAAGGAGTTGTTTGTTGAACTGTGGTCTCCGTTTCCCCTATTGACTCCGAATTTTCTGCTTCCTGTACCTCATGAACAGTTTCTTCTTCTTGTCGTTTATGTTACAAACCACTTTTCTCACTCCTTCCTGATGCTTTCGCGGACCGCGTACGTTTATTTCCACTTCCTTTCTCGGATTTTAGCTTTAAGCTTATGTGGTGGCCCCAAAAGCCAACGCATTTATGCGTTAATAATCCAGAAAAAGTATAACCCTTAACAAAACCGAAACTAACTGTCCTGCAAGTGCTTTTATACGTTACCAAAAGAAAAACAACAATCATTATGCAATAAATTCTATTGTATCTCTGATTTTAGCATTTGAAGTTACTGACATGCCACCTTTGGTACTGATTTTAAAAAAGGTTTTAATTTTGATAGGCATAGTAAATTGGTAGAAACGTAGGGATGCCATAATTTATGCCGTGTACGGGGCTTCGGGATTTCTAAATCCGACTAGGGGTTCCCCGTACACGTATTATATTGAAATTCATTCATATATTCATGAATTTATATTTTGTATTTGTATTTATATATTTATATTGTATGTATTTATGTATTTTTAATATGTATCTCTATCGGTTCCTGATGGGAACCGACTGAAAAAGTATGCACTATATTTAATTCAAACACTAGATACCATATGGACCCCTCGCCATGGTATGAATATCGATAATTAATCATTGGAGTTCCTTTCCAACGGTATCGTGTTCACACATTTACTATGCTATTATATACGAGGTGGAATGCAGGGATTATTAATTCAAGAGATTATTAATAAGTCAAGTCTTTGTTACATATTTTATATTTACAATCATATATACATTAGTAAGAATAATATTATGAGAGAGCATGGAAGACCTGTTTCCTTATACTTTAATTGTTATATTATGAATTGAGAAGTACCAGTTGGAATCTTTGATATTTATACTGACTCCTCTAAGTTATCAATTCTATTAATGCCATTCAAATTACTACGGAAAAGGTCTTACTTGTTTCGGTACATCGGTCGGCTTGGCAGTTGTCGCGGCAGGGCATCCATATTCGCTTGGCTCCGCAGCCTCCCGGCTGTCGCTACTGGATCCCCACGAGGTGTGACTTCCTTCTCTGGCCTCCAACTGGTCTTCCCCTGATCTTCCCTCAGACTGTCTTCAAGTGTCCATCTCTCCCAGACTGTGTCCAACTGTGTTCCTCCTGCCCTTTTTGTTTATTTTCTCCCCTCTCCTTCTGACTCCTCCTTCTTTTGATTTCTGTTCTTTGATTGGTTTTTCTATGTTCAGAGGGAGTGAGAAGGTCCAATGACCTTCGGCGAAAGTCGGTCTTTTTCCTACCTTTCATGTTTAAATTAAGGCCGCTTTCTTCTTTATGTATTTTCCCCGAGGTTTTTAGAGTGCTCACGTGTAAGATAAGGGCTGTTTATTTGTTTATCTCTGCCTACATGATCAACCGTCCCCAGGGGTGCATACCCTCCGTACATTACTTTAGATGTTTTGCCGACCGGGTTTCAGCCTAGGCCCGTCGGTTTCTTTGGCATGCCGACAAAAGAAATTACTTAGCGCTTAAAATTCCAGCTGGTGCCTTCCATTACATATCACTGGAAAGCAGTAGCCCAGGATAGGCAGGCGAGGAAAAGGTTGGCTCGGGCGGCCTAAGAGCTACAAGATCTCTCGAGACAATCGAAATATATATGTATTAGGAAAGTAATAAGTATAAAATTGTAGAAAGTAATGTATATTAAAAAATATATATGCTAAAATCTGTATCGTATATGCAATATCATGCATGTCTTCCACTGAGACATCTGTTACCATGCATGTGACGGTTTATATTTTTATATTATTAGTTATACATTATATTTTCAGCCACTTTCCACTTGAGTTTCTCCATTAAGCATCTTGTTGTGCTTGGTATAGGTCCAAACCAGAGACCTCTCACGTTCAAGTATCTTTCCCGGAAGCTCTCACGATACTTTGCCTTAAGGATACATTTATTATATATTTCTTTCTTTTCCTTTTTCACTCTATTTTTCAGGTCGTAATATTATTATAAATCTCAAAATATAATATTATATAAATGATATTTTGCCCTTGACAAATGATAATTAATGTTTCTAAATTCACTATCATAGCTGAACTTTTATTCGGTTAAATATCTAAAATTTTAACTAATATCGTATCATGTCATGTTAGTATTTTAAATAGATTATAAATAAGCTTGATGAACTAGCTCACTATGTTGCGAAAGATAACATTGGCATCTTAGGAATTAATGAGACCTGTCTCAAAGATAAATATGAGTTAAAGACCCCAGGCTTCTCTGTTTATCGTCCTAATAGAGGGAGGGTTGTCGTTCTGTTAATTAGTAATAAAATACCACACTCTTTGGAGCTTTTGTAACTATCAATAGCAATCATGTTTTAGTTGTCTCTCCTTCATTATCCCCTACAAACTCAAACTATATATATTTGGCAGATCCATTATATTAGGGCCGTCTGTAGCTCAGGGAGTCGAGGCGTAGTTCTTTGCAGCCTTGGAACTGCAGAGGTGCCGGTTCGAATCCGGTCTGGGATGGGTAATAAAAACTTGACTCCCTCACTCACCTTCTTTGTAGTGTTAGAATAGGGTCTTAGTGAGTGACGTATCGAGCATAAGGTCTGGTTCGATTCTACCAGGGCCCTGTTACATAATGAAAGCTATGATTAGTTCATAGTACAAGTGTAGAAACTAGTGTGATAATTACACTAATACTTATTTTTTTCATGATAGGGATGACTATTAGTGATATTACAGGACTTAAAAACACTAAAGTACAAGTTACTATTGTATAAGTCTGGGTAATTGAATTAAGATAAATCTACAAGACTAATAGTATTAGTTTGTATTTTATTATGAAACAGGGCCCTGAATGCCCCACCTGGAGCTTCACCGAAGCGCCCAATTTTATTTGTAACACTCTTTTATGAAAAATGCATTATTATTTTCAAGTTTTTTATTTTCTTTTATTACTAATTAACGTTCGTGATCAGATAATAAATAAATCTATCTATAATATTTATTTTCTTTTGATATATATTTTTTTAATAAATGATCCAGGAAATAGAGAAAAAATAGTATAAATTATATTATTGGCTAATAAATTTTAAATTCTTAATCACAATAAGAATTTAAAATTTATTAGCCAATAGTATAAATTATATTATACTATTTTTTCTCTATTTCCTAAATATTCAAACCGCTTTAAGAATAATTATACTCTAAAAACTTTTATAACCCGACTTACGTGCCATGAAATCTTTTGAACCCAACAATGGTGCCGTGGCGAAAAAAAAAATTTGGGAAATTTTTCCTAAGAACTGGAATCGAGACCGACGTGGTATATTACATCAAGTTTTTTTTTTAGTATAAGATGCCTTTTAATCAAATTCAACATCAATATTATGCAAATTCTCTTTTATTAAATCGGCCCAAGTTTGTTGGAAATGGAATAAAGTAAAAGAAACATTCTGACTTTTTTTTTTTTTACTTCTTTTGCTAGTTTTTACGAGTTTAAATTTGATTTAGTTATTTCATGATTACGGCTTTAGTAAAATTTAACTCCAAGAATAACTTGTTTTAAGTAGAAAACCAATGAGTACAAGTAGTATGAGAATTGAAAATTATTTTTCTGAATAACTTTTGTTTTGATGAATTCTTAAATTCACATTTAATTTAAAAATATCAATAAACTATATATTTTTCCCTTTATTGTTTGGAAAAACATCGAGTTAAGCATAGATACATAGCTTATTACCTACTTACGTACTGTTGGTCAACCGTACGGATGGGTTTAAAGATGTCCACTAGCAATCCTCGTGGTGTTGAGAAAAATGTTATGTTTCTGGTCCAACCATGTATTAAAGCAGAAGAATTGTGTGTACCTTAGACCCCTAACAAAATTACCAAATATAATGAATAATAACATGGGTAATCGTATCGAAATGGTCTACTGTAATCGGTTCTCCCTTGAAAACCATCTACACAGAAGCAAACTACCAATGAAAGCCAAAATCATAATCTATGCTACTCCCATACGGCCCAGCTAGACATTAGTTAGTAAAAGTTATTTGAGACATTGTTGATACCTCAAATTCGAGAAGTAAATACTTCTATATATCTTTAGAGGTATAATATAATCAGAAAATTAGGAGGATAATGACTAACGCAAAGATCAAAGTCATATACAAAGGCCCGAACGAATGCCAATTTATAAAGTTTGGTAAACTTCGTTGGACTGGTCATCTGGCTCGGATAAATGGTGATGAAATCCCTCTCAAAGCATTATCTGAACGGATTTATGGGAGTAGGCGAGTTGGAAGACTAAATCGAAGATGGCAGAACTATATTACTTCTGATAAAGAGCACACATTTGCTATCAGAGAAAGGAAGACACCCCCATTCATTTGAGAAATCTAGTGGCCGTTGCTGAAGAAGACCAAGTCTCGACTAATTGGGACGTAAGACAAAAAAAAAATCTATGATAATCTAATTACACATGATTTGAAATTGAATTGAGGAAAGGAATGAAATAAAGTACTACAATAAATGGATAGAATTTTATCCATACAATAAATTAATAAAAATGGTGGTAATAAATAAATTACTAATGGCAATTTTAGGGATGCGACGGACGTACGCGTTGGGGCCTTGATCCCAGAGCGCTCGGTTACTTGGTTAGGAACGTGCGTGATTCCAACTTGGGGCAGTTAATATTTATTTCTTGGTGGTTCCAAGAAATGAGTCTTCATTAAACCTGTTATCTATTAAATTCTGTTTTGATCTACTATTCTTTTAAAGTATGTCATATTGGAGTATTCGTCTAAACCCTAATGTTAGTTGGAAGAGTACTGAAAAAATTAGTAATATGTGATATGTGCGTTGAAATCCCATGTATTTCCTATCGATTTTTCGAGCCAATAGAAGGTTATAGCCAGTTTTTCTATTCTAAATTTTTCCATCTGGGAAATGGCCTCCGACTGTGAAAAAGCTCTGGCCTAAAGGACAGGTGATTTATGCTGAATTCTAATCGGAGCAGTATGCAAATGTTCGAAGGAAACCTCAGACATCTGAATCCCGCCCACGAAGAATAATATTATTACAGGTAAGACCGGAAGGGATCATTTGAATCGGAAAGTTCTTTTTTCTCCGTTCTTTTATGTTTTAGAATATTTTATTCTCTTATAAAGGATTGAATCCTTCATCCCTGGGACAATGAGCCAACCTTTTCCATTTCCTTCTCCATTCTACATTTTTAATAATATAAACTTGAAAACTATTTACTGATATTATTTTAGAATCTCCTAGATGCAATAGTTTTTTATATATTTATACGTATTAAGTTTTCATTTCCATAGGATTAATAAAATTGTTCCTTTCTTATTTATCACCGTTAAAGTTGGTTACTTTGCACTACATTTTGGACTTTATTTGATATTCTGTACTTTTTACCCACCTAAAGGAATCAAAACATTCAATAATGTATTCTTTACCTTCATAAGGGTACTTCATGTAAATAAAGATCCGTTTTATGTATGTGAATATATATATATTTAATTGGTAAAGTTTATTAAGTATTTTTAATGCAGTTTATGGGAAACTTTTTTGGGGTCAAAGGCGTAGAATCCGATGATCATCAACACCCATGTCTTATCTTTATTTTCTTAAAGTTTTAGATTTAAAATTAAAAACTTTATATTTTTGAATTTAAATTTAAAGATTTGCAACTTAAATTTATACGAATTTAAAATTTAAGGTTTATATTTTGTACAACATATTATATGAAATTCATAAATTTAATGCCGATTTTTTTTCCCATTATTAGCACTTAGGGTTACTGCTATATCTGATACTAATCCAAATGTACTTTAATCATTATTGTAAAAAGGGTGTTCTTGGAAAATGTGGTTATCTGTGAGTGGTATAATGTTGGCATATGCTGATCAAATGATAAATTATGAATGAGTCAGATTTGTATGTCTTCATAATCTAGTAACAGTGATCAAGATGTTCTTATGTGATCCATGTTTTTTTTTTTTTAGTTCATTGACCCTGGATTGCCAACAAACCGAGATTTTATTAAGGTACCTACGTACCTGCTACGTCTGTGCTAGGTTACTGTTGCGAAGAGTTGTTTACATTACACTTAATGCGTACATAGCATTTTTAATAATTTATAAATTAAATTATAATTATTATTCATAAATAGATGATAGCTTTATACGATTTTTTTTAATGAAAAATAAGAAATGGATCACATAATTAACCCATTACTTATCGAACAACTCCTTAATAGTATTATTCTATGTAAATTCAAAATGTTATTCCATGCTAACAAAACATAATAAATTTAAGAAT
Organism: Halyomorpha halys; assembly: GCF_000696795.3. Lineage (NCBI taxonomy): Eukaryota > Metazoa > Arthropoda > Insecta > Hemiptera > Pentatomidae > Halyomorpha > Halyomorpha halys. The sequence goes on along the minus strand of NW_027106342.1, from coordinate 595,981 downwards.
ATGTTGAATGAAATATATTGTGGTTTTAAACTACCTATTCATTATAACATTTACTCAACATATGTATAATAAAACTAAGGTTCATATTCAGCCTGTTTTTTGTTTAATGTTTACTGTAGAAACCAAATAATCTTAAATAACACTGTTAAATTTATACGATTCATGGGTCACAAAGTCAATAAAAAGTACATTTTCCAAGCCAAGAGATCTTCAGAGGTTCATGAGATGGAAAATGCGGTAGCCGGTAACAATATTTTCTCTCATTATTTATTAGCCAGAAACATATAATAAAACTGGGATACTTAAAAATAGATATTGTCATAATATTAGGAAAATATGTGAAATAGAAGCAGACATATTGATTTATAACAATTAAATTTTCATAATAGTTTAAATTAATTTAATTACGTTATGTATGGTAATATGATGTTTCTTTAGGGTTAGTTAGCAGAAAAATGAACTTGAGATTATTATTTTACTAAACAAGTTTTTATGAATTATTTTTTGTATTTAAAATTGTGTTAAATAAAAAATACATCAAGTAAATATGAGTTATTATAATACGATGCTATAATACAGTCTTGTAGACAATCTAACGATTAGTAGAACTGCAATAACATTTTTAGAGTAGGTCTCAAGGTCATCTTTTCAAACGCCCAAGAGGATTATAAAGAATTGCAGAGGAAGCAAGGGTAGAAACGAATGACCGGCTATGTATGGAGCATTGAGGTCAGTACAGTGGATTTGATTTGTGACAAAGTAAGGATCATTGTGGATTTTACCGAGGGTTTGATAGTAGAGTGATTGTAAGGATTGGATAGTTTTGTGAAGCTCCAAACCTCAACTCCGTATGTCCAAATAAGCGTTATTTTTTTCATTTTAATGGGTATTTTGTAATTTATTGGATGTTTAGACCATTTGTTTATTAAGTATCGGAGTCGACAAGCAGTTTCCTGTCTTCACAGTCTTGTGTGAGCATTCAAGTGAGTCTTTGGTCCACATTTAGTTCTAGGTAGCGGATCTGCATAAAATATGGCACTGTTTCTAGGCTACTTGCGTTGTTATATAAATTCACACATAATTTAAAAAAATAAAATTAAATTAAAATTAAAGCTGAAATAAATCAAATACTTATAAAAAAACAAAACATGCTTATATACATTATCTATGACAGTGTAGGTTGGGAGTAGATGGTATAGCCGCAGCCACTCTGAATTTAAGTGGAAAAGCTGACCTTTGCCAAAACTACAATATTTAAAAATCAATCGGGGCCACTGCTGTTTTTACATTCCAGAAGGATTTTAAGGTTTAGCATAGCTGATTTGAAAATGATTGTTTTTATTTGAACTATTCATCCTTACATAAGTGGCATCTTTATGTAAATTTAAATTTTATTTATTGAAGAAAACATTGTATTTCTTACCGGATTGAATTATTTTATTTTTATTTTTTTGTTTATTGCAGAAAATGTCTATTCATCTAGGCTTATGACCGGATGATTTGTCGCTGATAAGCGTGAAGCTTCAATGCTTGAAGTGTTACCGTATCCAACAGTCACTTTTTTAAGCACACCAATTTATTTTTTTTTTTTAATTTCAGGAGGGTTAATAAACTGATATCATTTATAGTAAACTGTAAATATGATTTATTGTAATAGTCCAAATGACTTTTTTTTGTAACAATGAAAAAATAAGTTTTAATGCAGACGTTCTTTAAATCAATCGATGACTAGTGTGTTTAGGGAAGAAAATTTATTCCTCACTTAAGCTCATAAAACAATTCAAGATAGCAAGGAGATGGGTAAGTCATTTATGGGTAAGCCAGCTGACTAATAGGCATTATGGAACCCAGGAGGACAAAGTCCAGGAAGAAATAATGGAAGGGTTGCGCTCAGCGTTATATAACTTGTTTGTTAAAAAAAAAAAAATTATTGCATGAGTGAGCAACTTAAGAATTAAGCCAGGCAAGTATGGTTATAAAAAAGAGAAGATAAGGAAGATCACTAGAAAAACATTAGTTAGATTCCTTTATAAAGCTGAGATAATTATGCATCAATTCAACCTTCCAAATATTGTAATTGTGTTTTCCATATCTAATAGTTAAAAATTTATTGTGTGTGTGTGTGTAATATAAAGTATTAGAAGTTCTCTTTTTATTTATTTAATAATAATAAATAAGGTGGTTTAGGGGACCCGAAGGTTCAAATCGATGGCGATACTTTCAATCGATGTCTACATTCATGTGTCCAGCGATGCCCATCCAAGCACAAATCAACAGATAAGTCTTGATGCAATCCTCCTACCTACGCTTCGGACTATTCCTCGGATGTTTAGCTCTCGTTTTAGTGATTTTCTTAACATTTTAGAGACCCTTTTGTTACTAAGCTCTACGTCCTTACAATTAAATTTTACGTGCTCAGTTCCGGCAATTTAGCGTTGTTTTTCCTACTAAGTTCTCCGATTAACTCATTCTTTTTTACACAATGCTCTATTTTAAATACCTTAAGGCGCTGTTCCTCCCTTAGTGTATGAGGTCATGTTTCGCATCCGCACAGAAAAGTAGGAAGAATAATAGTTCTAATATAGTAAATTCTAACATTTAAGTTTTTGGGCAGATGGCGTGAGCTAAGCAATTTCGAAATCGAAAAAAAATATGCATTTCCCGCCTTTATCCCTCATCCCCTCACTAGATATAATCAACGTTGTTGTATATGGTTTTATAGTTTCTTCGTCTTCACTAATCAGTACCAAGTCACTAACTATAACTTTTCTAATAACATATTCTTGTGCTAAAGTAAATAACATAGGTGAAAGAGAATCGCCTTGTTCTAAACCCGACCGAACTTTTATTTATATAATACCTAATTAATGTTCTCCCTATTATCATGCAGCCCACACTTCTTTTACAACCAATCCTAAAATCATTTATTGTTGTCAAAATTAAATAAAGTTATAAGTTTTTTTTTTTACACTTGAAATTCGTCATTTAGATGAAGTGATTAGAAATAGATCAAGTTACTTGATCGAACGCCAATAAATCCTGGATACTGGTTGCAACAATTGGTAGTTGCCATGGTTCGGAGAAACCCTAAAGTTCCGAAGAGCCAGTAGGTAAATTATTGAGGGGTGCAAACTTATTGCTGGTCAGGGTGGTTGCTGCTGGTTTTGTTTTGTTGGCTGCAGTAGATTTACTGCGGGTTTTAGGCGGTGAAGACTTTTTTTTTCGGCTTTGTATTTTTTCTTTCCTTTCCTTTTTGTTCTTTTTTTTTTTTTTTTTTTTTTTTTTTTTTTTATCACGCTAGTTCTCAGCTGATCTGCTGAGTTTAGTGCTTCGGTAGTATTTTAAAACTTTATTTACCAGTAGGTAAGATAATGGTATATTGATTTTTTGATAAATGGACCTTTCGTTATAAATAATTGATCAAATGCGCACTAATAACAGTATAAAAATATTTCAATACTCCGATTTTAATCATCATATTTATTCAAAAGAATTCATTATCAATTCAAATATATTATTACTTTCATTAAACATTTCGAGGATTAATTTACATCTTCAGAACTAAAATTAACAATTTAAGACAACAAATTATTCATTTATTAACAATAATTTAAGTGTTTGTATTTTTAATTTGAAATAATACAATAAATCAATAAGTTTAAAATACCTTCTTATTATATTTATGAGCTTTACATCCTCATTTTCCATGTCTCTTATTTATTTAAATAATTAAAACCATAATTAGAACAATAATTAAAATTTCAAAAGTTTTTACTACCAACATCCTTCCCTATTTAAAAAAAAACAAAAACATTCAGTTATTATTATTCAAGGTGATGAATAATAATCCTAAATTATCATCAATATTTTATCATATTGGTTTTATATTGTCAAATTATTCTTTCATCAACCTTTTTTTATAACCATAAATTTTATTTATATACAAACTTTTTAAAAATGATTATTTCAATTTTTTTCTATTATTATGTGGTAATGGAAATTATTTCGATCTTTTTTTTTTTGTTTCTTATAGTTATTTTAATATTTCTCTGTTTAAAATATCCAAATTTAAATTCTTTGTTTATTGCTTACTCACTATTTTTAGTTAATTTTTTTTCTTTTTTTAGTGGTTTATTATTCTTTACTAGAAGAATTAGCCCTTTTTTTATTTTACTTCTTTATTTGGCTAAAAACACCTATAACTTATAAATAAATTAATTTTAGTTATTTGTTTCATTATCTGATATTTATGGTTTTACAAAAATTAACCTTTCTTGTTTAGTTTTAGTATGGTGTACTAATGTAACGTTTGAGATTTATATTTTTATAACTCGAAATATATTGCCTGATTTTTTGTATTTTGGTTTTAGTATGTTCTTAGATGTTCCGCCAATCTAAATGTTTTACAATTTAGACAGCTATTAATCTGTATATTGTTTTATGTTCATTTAAAATATTAATTTTGTCTTTTATTCTAGTAGTTTGGCCTAAACATTGTTAATGTTGTCTGTAAGTAAAAAAAAATGTATAAATATTAGGTTAATACTTAACCTCTATCTTAATCTAAACTGTAGCAGAGTTCTTATACCGTCTAGCTAACCTTATTCAGAAATGATTTAGCAATAGTGATGATTAATCAGTAGGAGAGTATTAACACTGCTAATTGTGCTATTTTCTAATACTTCATTTGATTAGAAGTTTATAAAACCATGAAAAATGATTATAATTTCTATAAAAAAAAATAAGTAAATAAAAATAATAATAAATAAATCGAAGTAATCTGGACATTTCGTCTCAATATAGTTTTTTAGGTGATATAATGAAACAAGGAATGCCGTAAACTAGGAATTATTAAATTGAATTTAGCACATTAATAACAATATTAGCCGTAACATACGCATGTTTTAACAAAACGTGATATATAAATATTATTGGTATGTAAATATTAATTATATAAATAATAGTATATCAGTAGGATACATGAATATTTTTCTCGTAGAACTGATATATAAATATTAGTATTATTTGAATATTAGTCGTATGCAATTATTAATTGTATGAATACTAGTAAAAAATTATCTACCCCGTCCTTAAATAAAAAATAAATAACCTTTAAGTAGTCTTTTAGATATCAAGGAGGCTACCGAATTCTTGAGCTCCTTCTTAGGGGATCCATCAGTCGACTCGTCTCTTCTATTTTTTTTTTCCTAACCTCCTATTTGTTTATTTTCAATCAATTACAATTATATACATTTTACTTAACCTAGGAAAAATTATATGTACACATATTTTCATTTTATCTTGTTTTGCCTGATGCCATTATAAGGTGAAGAAAATAATTCAGAATTCCCTCCTACGGTGAATAGTCAGAGGAACCACCCTCCAGCGGACCAGAAGTAGAGTAATCAGTGAGGAACTTCAACTCCCTTCTGTACCGGCATTCATAGGCCGTAGTGAGACGAGTCTCTATCTAGGAATTATTTATTGTGAATTTCGATGATCGACAGGATTTCTTTTACTGACTGTTGCGCCATGGGAGGAGCAATGATAATTGGAGGTGGACGTCTCGCCTTGGGCTGCAGCTGAGGGGGGGGGAGGCTGCTGGCCCCGCTGGAAGATGCCCCATTTGTTGTTTGCGCGTTGCGCCTCTGTTTATACGCGTGCTTGGCCTGGAGCACTAGTTCTCACCCTTCCTCCAGTATCCTCTTCGCTCCTTTTTTCACGGGGAGATCGTCTGCCATGGCAAATGCGCATGCGAACGTCTTCAATTCCGAGGTTATCCTGGTTGGGAGATAGGAGAGACATCAAATCGAGGCCACTGCCTACTGCAACTGCCATGTCGTAGTGGTGATTTCGGTGCCCTGCCAAAGCAAGGCTGCCCGATAAAGTGCGGTCGGACTCAACGGTACAGTGCGATACAGCGGTACAGCGGTACGGAGGTACAGCGGTATAGCGATGATTTCTAGAATCTGTGAAGTCATCACTGAACCGATGCTAGAACAGTAATAAATTTGTCTCTTCTATGTTCTGTTCATTTTCCTTTGCTTCCTCAATCTCTATCTGGCTCCCTTCCATTGGGATATTGTTTGTAGAAGCAGTATCTAGTGTACGACTAGGGCTTAGTAATACCTATGTTTCAGGGATATTTGGAATATCTCCCTCCTTTGGTGCTCCCAAGACTAAACCTGGAGATGCCTGGAGTTTGTTAGATACTGTTATCTCTCTCACATCAGGCATCCTTATAAAAGAGCGTTTACAAGAATTTCCACTTCTTCAACGAAAGGGTCGTATTATGAGTGCCTCACAGATTTCTTCAATATTTACATTCGTGGAAAGTTGAAGATTTTTTTCGTGTGTAGTAGCATTAATCACAGTACTCTAAAGCAATTTGAGAGATTGTGAAGCTATACAATTTAGGACGTTTTCCCATCTTGCTGAATAGAGATCCTTATTCTTTAGATTCTAGTTGACTTCCGTCTTCCTGATTATTCCTTGTATCGTTCCGTCTACCTATTGCCTTACAGATCGTAGAGTGTTTTCCTGCTCGAAGTGATTCCCAATTCAAACAGAAAAGGTTCTGCCGACGAGAACCCTGAACCCTGATCAGAATGGATGAATGATGGTACTCCGAATATTGAGAAGAGATCCTTTTTAGGTATGCATATTCCAGCAAATACATCAGAACAGAGAAAGGCAAATGGAAATCGAAAGAATTCGTCCATAAAAAGCAGTAGATACTGGTTACGCGATACTATGGGCAGTGACCCCTTAAAGTCAATGTTGAGTCTTTCGAATGGCTGCGTAGATTTGATCAGTCGCCCTTGATGTTTTTCAAATCGAGGTTTAATTTAAACCCAGGTTGGTTGAAATGTTTGACATGACATAATAATAAAGAGTTGAGTCTGAGACTTAACTTGGATACAAATTATTTTATTTAACAAAACCAGTCTCGAAGAATTTAAATAAATATATTTCATGCAATCAATAGTTTTTATTTTTGCTAATAATCTAATATATTCGGTAAAAACCGTATTGCTTTTTCTCGAAAAAAATTAAATTTTTGAATCGTGAGTTTATATACTCTAATATATGCTATACTATAATATATGCTAAAACTTTTGTCCGCAATAGAGGAGTAAAAAGTGCTGATTGGAAATAAAATTGGGGTGTTTGAAGATGACCCCTCAAGGAATTTTTTATGAGACTTGAAGATGTCGCCAATATATGGAAGCTGAGAGCTTTTTTAGACATATCGACCTGTACAGGTGAAGAAAGATTTTAAGAAGGCCAATTTCTATAAATAGATATGAGTGAGTAGAACTTCACTACACTTAGGCAAGAGGGGTGGCGACGACGGCAAGATGAGATGAAAAGAACAGGAGAGGAACCCGTCTTCCATCGTAACATCCAAACCAAGTAACCCATAATTCCTTGTAAACATAGCAATAGTCACACATCGAAGCGGCGGTCTAATAATCATACAGAAAGGTCAGGTGATAAGGAAAGCGACTGGGCGACTGTACTATATCGAAGTCGACGAGGTGACTGTACTTAGGCCCCTGAACTTAGCCCACAACTTGTATTTTTGTGCCAATATAATTGCATTAGCTGGTATTTCACTAGTACATACACGTATAATTCTCTTCATTTAAAACAAAACATACTTATAATGGAATTAAAACTATTAACTGCCTATTTAAAATATGTACATTCTAATTAATATACATGGCATTAACAGCATTATTTTTTTACAAAACTGGAGATGGATCTCAGCTCATTACGTAAACAAAAAAAATTGAATCGTACCATCGTCTATAAGAACATATCGTTGCTTTTGAAGTCTACTTTAACCTCACTACTAATACTAAACACTTACAGAGCACCATGTTTATTACATTCGTTCTACGATAAAAATTCAATTCGAGAAAAACAGCTTAGCTGTGATAGTAGTAGAAAAACAGGAAAGTGTGATAGTTGGAAAGTACTCGTGTAGACCCTCCCCTCTACCCCCTGTACAGTTGTTAAGTAGATAAGATAGTCTAACGACGTCCCACTGGGAACAACTCCAAGCCAGCAAACTTGCTTAACTTCCGGTCCTGAAGAAATTCGACTTGAGCCGTTGCTATCAATTCCAATTGGGGACTCTGAGAGCATTATAGCATTCCGATGAGGAGTGGAATGGATAGATCCTGTTCCCTTCTTTATTGGACATCGCTGTGACAAGTAGTGTGCCAGTTCCATCCTATCTTTCTAAATTATTCAATGGATTTTCTTTATGGACCTATTTCATAGATATAAATTAGTAGATCCCTTTTATTCAAAAATAAAGTAATAATATTAGAAGATAATTAGTTGGCCTTATGTAATTATTTGTAGGAAGATGTTCTGGGTTGCGGACAAGAAAGGTACACAAATAGCTGGTAACTCAAGGTTTCTTCCAACTTGGTAGGGATTCATCCAGGATGAATGAGAACAAGATATAAACATTGAAAAATATGAGATACGTAGGGAGTTGTACAAAGAAGATACATAAAATAGATTTATACAAAAAATATATATATAAAGATAAATTAATAGATTACTAGCTAATGATAAGTACAGTTATGAGCGATAGAATTACAAATGTACCTCTATTCTCGTGAATAGATAAATAATAAAAGAGGGAAAGAGTGGGAAATTAAATAATGAATGGTTTAATAATAAGTTATGAAGATAAATAAATGTAGATAAGTGGATAAATAAAGGAAAAATTATTTATAAACTAAGCTTTAAAATAATAACAAAATATGTGGTGGCATAGTGGGGTTGGGGGAGTTGATGGAGATTTTAAATTCCAGGGAAAATTTCAATGCATGGCAAAGTGGGGCAAACGTGGGTTACTAATAAATAGTTTTTCGTGTTATTCGTGTACTTTTCTTTACCACTAAATGGATCGCTTTCCTAAAAATAAACTAGTAATACTGTGAGGTTGTTATATGAATAAGATATAGTAAGTAAATTCGTCATTTTTTCTCATCAAATTTTTTATAATACAAATAATTTAATAATAAAATTATAATAGTAACAGAAACCGGATTTTAGGACACTAAAAAATCCAAAATATGCAAAATCGCAGAGTAAGTACTCAGAATGTGTACAAAACATCCAAAACCTGCAATAATAAACTTTTTTGTTTAATAATATTAATTCATCGGAAGCTTACCTAATCTCGTTTGAATGAAATTAAACTCGCCAAATACTCTATACATTTATGCAAAAATATATTTAAAAAAATAAACGACTCTAAAAAACCTAAACTTGTCTATAATTGAAAAGCTATTATTGAAGTTAATTGCATTAAATGATTTTATATTCCAATTTATTATGAAGGATGGAATTCAAATTTTCATCTTCTTAAACCTACCTTCATTTTGTATTTTAGAAAACATGCAAAGCCCTTTGTAGAAAGGAGTATTAAAAAATATTCTTCCAAGCAAAATTCTCTTTTTAATTGCCCTTAAAATCTTACCCAGCATGTTCTTGCGCTTTGTTTTTTAAGTTTGTATACTTACGAATATAGCATTGACTACATAACTAAGAAGTAATTAGTCAGTAGAAAATTTTTAAAAAATTGATAGATATATTCATATTGATCAGACCAATTTTTTTTGTTTAATTTTTATATAAAATATTATACATAAGTGATGTAATATAATATATATAAAAAAATTGAAATTCTCACTAGTCATAACAAAGTCAAACGGAAGAATGAGGTGGACTGGGGATCCATGTTAAAAAATTGCGCAGAACATTCCTAATAACAAGCTTATTCTAGAGAAACTTTTCCATATTCACCTGAAACCACCAGTTAATACTATTCCAAGAATATTCATAAGTTGGTTTTGTTTTTTTTTAGATTGAATTCGACTCTTCATATGTTAATCAATATATTATTTTAATCCTTACTGGTCAATTTTAAACTACTAATTAAATGAGAAAAACGTTAATAAAATGAATATATATTTACCTATATGTGTATAATATGATAAATTTATATATAATATTTTCACTTTCTTGAGACTAATTGTTATTGTTTAAATAAAGTGAATTGTGTCCAATTTAAGCCTCAAAATAATCTATATTTATTTATAGATTATTTATTCCGGCCAATCCGGCCATCCGCAAGGACTTATCATTTTCGTTATCATTATCATCTGATTTTCTTCCTCTTTTACATTTAAAAATAAATTCCGATAGATGTTCATAATGAAAACAACGAGGAGAAAATATTTAACTGAAATTCACGAACTTGAAATATATTCAATTCAGATATGATTCCTGTTTTTAAAAATATAAAATCTAGGATATGTAATATGCATGAAGTAACATGTTTTTATCAATACGCCTCAAGACCTTCATGATATTTGAAATAAAATAGTATAAATTCACGGATTAGTATTTAACTATGTTTTGGTAATTTATTTTGATTTCAATAATTCATTAACAATTTCCCATTGTAAAACAATAATAATTAATTTTTTTTTAAATTATAAATAGCCCAAAAATTTTAGCATTTTTAAAATTATTTATTATCCACAAATACAAATCATTTAATGAAAAAAAAAAATAAAACGAATAGACTTATATATTCTCTTTTCAGTAAATCAGATAAAATATAAATTATTCTTATTATTGTATTATTACACAGTAATTATTTTTATTAAGTTCTCTAATACTCTTCATTACTAATAGAATATTATTATATGCTATCATAATATATGTTTTCAATAATTTTATTCCTGGACATTTGTTGTATTGGTCGGTTAAAGGAAGCTAAATACGATTCGAATTTCGGTTAGAACTCTTGCCTCATTGGGAACGTGAAACCCACCAGGAACTGGCATAGCCTACCCTGCTGATTTACGGGGTACATAAAAAAAGTGGGAGAAACAAAACAAAAAAAAGAAGGAAAACCCTCCCAAAAGGTGCCCTCTGAAAATCCTAAAATCCCAGAGAAAGGAGAAAATACTTGTGCAAGGGCCTCAAGGTAGCAATAGCTCATAGATTTGACTCGGCCTTTGGGGTATCGTATGTTTTTACCCCCTCATATATTGAATAAACAGGAATACTCACATAAATTTATAATTAAAAATACCTTTAATAAAACTGAATCTTACTGGGAAGAATAAATTCAACTATCATGAAGGCCAAACAACTAAAAAGGTGCCAATAATACGAGATTACACTGCATTTTCCCCATATGTAGACATTATAACAAAAATGTATTTATTTCTATCTAATAAAATATTTTTGTCCACGACAAGTTTCTTATATATAAACAATTTTCAATTTAATAATCCTTTAACTGGAAGAGTCTTATGGAATTAAAATGAATAAAAACAATTTTCAAAACCTATTTGGATAATCGACGCGAAATCCTACTTTTGGGATCGAGGAAGGACTCTAACAGAGAAATTTTAAAAATAATTCAAGATAAGAAGAATTGTATTTTGAATTATTTGTATGATATTTATAAACTTAACACTTTTTTTGAGACTGGTTAATATTGTTTAAGTAAATAAAATTTTATCTATTTTAGTCTTAAAACATTTTTATTCTATTTAGAAGTCCAACGTTTCGGCCAATTCTGCCATCCTCACGGACAATCAATAAAAACAGTTTTTATGATAATACTGGTCTCTGAGAATGGCTGAAGGATATACATAGAATAAAAATGTTTTTAGACTGAAATGGATAAAATTTTATTTATTTAAACAGTATTTGTATTTGTAGTCAATGCACTCAAATACCACAGAAATGACCATCTTCACCAAGATCTTTAAATATTTACAGTTAAAAAAGTAATTTAAGAAAGTCGCCCAGTCACATCAAGAAATATTGCAAGGCCGTCCATATCCTCAACGTTTGTGCCCTAGTAAGATGTTAACATTTCATTTTTAGTGGATTATTTTTGTAACTTTTAATTGACAGTATCAGCAGGTAAATGAACATTTTCTCGAAAACATCCCCAGGTCTCAGATACGGCGTTTTTCACATCCATGGAATATAGTTCACATCCATAAAATAGTCACATTATGTATACTGAATCAGGTCCATTCTGAGAATGCATAGATCTTATGTAGAGGTAGTTGATAATTAGTTAAAATGTTTTCTAGGGAAGATGAGAAGAACAAGAAACGTTATTTCAAGTTCTCCTTGTTTGAGTTTAACTTTTGTCGAACTAGTTCGCATGACGATGCTGCAGTCTCAACAGTTCTATGTTTGCCCTGAGTAATAAATAACTATTTGCAGTAAGCGTGTAGAGTTGATGAGGTATCTAGTCCATAACTGTGCCTCATTGGTGTGGTTCACTATCGAAATGTTCATTTTGATTATAGAACTATAAGAGTTTACAATAGAGAAGCCTTTTTGATTTATTGCTGAATTATATAAATCTATCAAGTTTTTTCTCCACTTCATCAACTATCTAATTTGCTGATTCTAGGTTAAAGCAAATATCTACCTCTACGAATATACAACTATCAATAAAGTATTAACTTTATTTACATTGTGACTTTCAGGACCAGAGCTGATGCAGTAGCTATTATTTACTTTATATATAGGCATGGAACTATTATATTTCAAGTTATGATTTTTTTGAAAAGAGGTGTAGCTAAACTAAGATACTTGAAAGATGCAATTTATTGAATAAAATAAAGCTTTCTCAGAGCCATTTGTGGCCGAAGGAGTTAAAGCGTCAAACCTTCATTGCCTCGTTACTGCAGCGGCGCCGGTTCGAACCCGGCCTGGGAGTTGACTTTTATTTCGTGGTGGTTCCACGAAATGGAAATTAGACCTCCCGCCATGAGAATAAGTTAGATTTCTCCAGGTCAAGGGTGTCATGACACCAAGGTTTCATCAGGGCTAAATGAGAACGTCATCTATGACCAAGACCATATGTAGCAGAGTGAGTTGGTCTTTGCTAACTCGAAACTGCAACGGCACCGGTTCAAATCCAGGAATTTTTGACTAGTGTAATGGCTTTTTGATTTTTCTGAAATATCTGGAATTCCGCAAGCGAATGTCACTTTCTCAAGCATTAAAAAAAAAGGAAAATTTTATTAAAAAAATTAATTAAAATGGCAAATATACTGTGTAATCCAACATCTACTTAGCATTTTTTTCCCTACAGATTAGTATAGTTATGACGTCATTTTTATATATTTCAGCTGGACGAGAAAATATGCCATAAAATTATTTTATGCAGCAAAATTTGTCAGTTCGAAAAGGGTGTCGTGGCGAAAAAAGTTTTTTGAACTGCTCTTGTTCTCTGACATTAACCTTTCAAATATAGTAAAACTTCTCTAAACAGACACCACAGGATAACTTTAATCTCTCTTTCTAGGGCCAATTTTGAAGGGGTCAATTTTATTAAGGTCCCGTCCAACAAGGTACATATTTAATGCATTTGAACCTTCTATTATGAAACGCCTCCAATCCGGAAGCAGAGACCAATTTTATTCCTTATCAGTTCTTTTCACTTTTCTATAACGGACATAAATTATATATTATGAATGAACAAACTTATAAACGAAGAATTCAAGAAATAATTTTCCAGAAATATGAGGATGATTCACAAAATCCAGCAAACCATCTGCCGATTTCCGTTTTTTTTAACTTTAGGATTAGAATACTAATTACTACATAATTTATAATTAATTTAATATTTAATCTTGTGTAAAAATGTGCAGAGTTTTACAGATATAAATTGCGAATTATTTTTTCTTTATTTTATATCTTACATGTGGAAAAAAATAGTCAACTATAGAAGTTCTACATACACACTTTTAATTCTAGTTCAAATAACAATTAGAAAACATTTAATCTTGTTCAGTTAGATTTTAATTATAATTTTTATCAAAGGCGAAAGTTCGTGTCCAAATAAAATGCTCTGGAATCTCTTGAGAGTCCGAAATTCTTTTTAAAACATATATTAATAAAATAATAACGCATCGTTTTGGGGACTTTTCAAAGTAAAAAACAACTAAATATGTATCCAATAAAACTACGTTCCAGACGATAATGTTTTAGAATTATAATTTGATTTTAATAAAAAGTATAAAAATTGTATTTTCTTTTTTTTAACTTATGAGGAATCAGAGTTGAAGAAGCTAAATGTAAATAATTGTATAATTTCGTTTTTATGTTAATTTTACACTAACACCTTCCTGACTGAAACTTTCAAATAAAGGACAATCTTTCCATCGAGTGTCCGTTATCTAGAAGTTTCCCTGTATAACTAATAAAGTTTTACGTTGATTTGAACAGTTGTGACATACTGAATATTTTGCTTAACTCTGTCACTTACATACGAAGCAATATTCATCAGGAATTTCAAACAATGGAAGAAATAGGCTGTAAGGAAAAGATAGAGGTTCCCTTTATCTGAATGGGCATACAATAGATGGCATTTTTCTACGGCTCCAGAATGGTCCACCTCATAGGAGATAAATTCTTGCCCTGCGATAACTTCCAGCGATTTTCCGGTCTCTGGGCAGACGTTATTGCGATTCCAGTCCGAAGTGACGGAGTACAACTTAGTAGAGGAGCTATAAGAAAAAAATAGATGTTGGCAGTAACTAATTTCCTCAAAGACGGGATTTGGATTTTTCTATTTCGTTGTTGGTGTCTTTTTGGCATACTAAAATTCTAGACAAATATGATAAAGCAAAATCCGTTTTTTAGGTTACCGTCTTGATTTTTTTTTTTTTAATGTAATTACAAAAATAATACATGGTATCAATTTAAATAAATTATATAGATAAAGATAATAATGATATTTAAGATATATAATGATAAGATGATAATGATATTTAAGATATATAATGATAAGATGATAATGATATTTAAGCTAAAGAAAAACAATATGATACCGATTTCAAAAACTATGAATTAATAACGAAATAGTGGGCCAAAAACTGGAAATTCTAAAATTATAGCTAATTTTTCACTTAGTGTTCAATATATTTAAAGCTATGTACCGAACGATAATTACTTATTCTAAAGTGGTAGAAAATTGCTAAAATATGAGCTAATTTAGAGCTCTTTACGTTATATATAGTTCCCGAGATATGGTTTTCCAAAATCAACTTTTTTCCTAATCTAAATTTTTTAAAAATTAAATCCAATAGAAAGTTACACTGTACGAGCTTTTCTCCAGGTATCCCGAATGTATGTTGAATTAATATTTAATTAGTGTGGAAGAAGGGGAAATTGTTAGACATTTTCTGCTTATTAATGAGCAGATTATAAAATTATAATTTTATGGAGTAAATACTTATTTTAATTACTTTCATTATTTTGATGATTTGCTATTTTTTTTTTGTTTTGCTATCGTGTAAACTGGCTTTAACATAACAGTTGCTTCACTAGCATTACTTGTAATATCACCTATCATACAGTTTACATAATGGTAAATGTCACGACACAAGGAACTCCAAAACTATTTAATTTACTTTTAAAATCTAAATCTAAACTTTTTTTTAAAGAGTTTAATCAGATTCAATTAAAATTTCTACTCATTTTTTAAAAATCTATTTTAATGTAGGGTATCTCAGTTTCGGAGAAGAAATTAAAACAGTTCTTAGGTTAATATTTTGACATAAAAAATGTCTTGATACCTTCCAAAATTTTTAACTACCGTTAAGGAAACAAAAAACCTCTGGCTATCATAGATCTAACCCCCTTCCCTAATCGGCTTGGACTGAGTTCTGAGATAAAATCACAATTTACTTTTTTTGAGCAATTAGTCCAGTCTTTGCACCCACTGTTCTCTCTAAATCGTATTTCTTCCAACAATTTTTTTTTTTATTTCGTAATACAGAACCAATAATAGTATCATACTACAATTTATAAATATACCATTTCACAAGATTGTCAATCCTCAAAGGTATTTTATAGAAGGGATGATTGCAGGTATTCAGGAAGAACTGAAATACAACAAAATCAGATGAAATAAAAAATGTTTTTTAAATTTATTTAAACTACTCAGTCAATGTAGTTATTTTTTAGAATAACTTTTGTGAAGAAAAAAAAAACCTAGACATTCGGTATTACCGACGGTGCAACGGTGCAATTAAGTACTTGTATAATTTCCTCAAGCCCAAGAGCTCCATTTGTACCATTTTATACAGTTTTTGAAGGATCATCATAAATTTTATCACCATTCAAGAAACAATACGCATTCTATTTCATGGCTCCTTTATTGAGGTAGCCAACGATGACTGTTCCAAAAGCAACGTAACAATAGGAACGGTGAAGAAGAGTAGGACTGGAGTGAAAATTTCTAAACTCTAATTACATCTAAAGAAGGCATCTAATATGTGTATGTGCACACAGTGAAGTTATCACGGCTCAAGTAATTTAAAAATCGTTTATGTGTTTAGTTTTTATTGGAAATTATAAATTCTAATCTACAAAAGGCATCTTTTTTTTTTTTTTTTTATCCCCCCCTTGCCATCTCTGGCAAATGGGGTGCGGGAGCAGTGGGATAGTGCGCTGGGGTATGCGCTACAAAAGGCATCTATTCACATACTTCATTAGATTAATGTCATTGTACATGTTGCATTTTCATTCTTATATTTATAATATTTTGAATACATTAATCATGTAATTTATTATATATTACCTTAGACAAAAGACATAAAAAATTAAAAAAACATCGGGTGAAAGTTCAATTAGTCTTGCCAGTGAAGTAGGAACGTTTGGTTACATTATATATGCAATATACACATTGTCAATCGGTAATTTTTGGTACATTGGTTTTTAAAAATCAAGAGAGGGTAATTGGAGAGTTCAACAAGCGCCCTAAAGTTAAAAAAAATGCGGCTGAATTATTGCTCTATTAAAAATGATTAAATAGGCTTCCTTACTTGCTAAAAATATTTAACGTACCGTTACAGGCTGCTTACTTCGTTTAAACTTAGTTTCTGTTGACTGTATCGATAGTGTTATGGCGGGTAGGGGTTCAAAATGAACCTTTACTACCCCAACCGTGTAAGGTGATGAAAAAATAAATATTTTGTCGAATTTTGTTACATTATTTTGACATAAAGATATGAAAAAAAATGTAAAACATAATATTAAAGCATATTGATTTTAAAAATAAAGAAAAAAAAATTGACTTCTGAAAATACAAATTAAAGTAAAATTAATTTTACTAATTAAAAAACAACAAAATGTGGGTTTTATCAATGCGACTTAAAAAAAAAAAAATAGTCAATGTCTCACCCTGGGTGGTGGGGCCCCTCGTGGATAGATGTCTTCATGGAAGAGATGAACCGCCCTCCGTGGAAAGACGAGTATCAGGGTTGGCCAACCTGCTGGCAACTACTGACCAGGTAGAGAGATAAGGCGCTACTGACCCGGCCTAAGCTTACGTAAAACTGGTATTATTAATACTTTGGTAGCCAAAACAAAACGTGGTAATACGCAATCCATACAACCATAACAGATAAATTATTAAGCATATGTTAGCCGCAACAGGTAGTTAACACACCAAAGGCTCTTAAAATATATTCCTTATAGCCAATGTGTACATTATAATCGGTTTTACTTCCCCTCCAGAAATGCTTCCCAAAGATACTGGGTTTGTAGGTTTGGACTCAAGGTGTTGTACCTCATCGTGATTCTGATGGTGAAGCCATGTATGGCGATTGGCGTTGCACATTCCACAGCGCCTAATGGAGGTGCAATTTGACACTTGGTGTCTGCTGGAAAGACAATTGGTGCAGCCACGCCAATTCTTCAGAAATGAACTCTTGTCTGAGACCGTAGCTTTCCGGAATCGCTCACATTGGTAGAGAGCGTGACACCGTTTACAAACCGGGCAAGCCAGACCGTTATCATTGCGTTGGGGTTAACCTGTAGCGCCCCTGATATTATTATTTCTTTGTGTGAAAAGGACATTTTTAGATCGGACCCAAGGACGAGAAACCTGGCTCGACGATGGCAAAGAGGTAGAAGGCTGGATGTAATCAACGTTCACCATGTCCATGGATTTCCATTCAGCCTTAATAAATTCAGTTAGATTGCTGTAAGTCGGGAATTCCACATCAAAATATTTCTTTTCGAAAGCCATTCGAGTGTTGTTGTCCAAACATCCAAAAAGCAAAAGAAACGAAAATATAAAATCATCCAAATTTTCAATTTTCAAAAGCTTCAGAGATTCGATACTCTCGACGACCGAAGAAATCAATGATTTAAAAGATTCGACTGTAGGTCTACCACAGGCTGGTTTATAGTCTAACACGTGCTGAAGATATGTATTGGCTAATTTTCGCCTATTGTCGAAATGCGCCTTTAAGAGACTCCAAGCTTAGTTATAATTATCCGAAGTGAGAGAAACGCTGCTAATTAGAGAGCGAGCAGCACCTTTGAGGCAAGAAGTTAGGAAAAGAAATTTTTCCATGTCTGATAAAGACGGCTCATTGTGAATGAGAGCACTGAATGTGTCACGAAATAAAGGCCACTCAGTTGAATTGCCGCTAAAATCGGGTAAATTTATTTGGGGCAATCTGGCTCAGACAATCCGACTTTCGTCAATCCTAGCCGCGTGTAGCATCGAAGATAGTTCTGGTGAAGAAATAGTAGCAGCAGGAGTGGGGTTCATGTATTGTCCACGGATGGCAAGACCTTCATAATAATAAACCTGCACGGCTTGAAAAAGAGAGCGATCTTCTTTAGTTGGAAAGATGTCTGAGACATTGGAACGGGAGCAGAGTTCTAAATACATTCCCTTAAATAAAAATAATTTTTCAGGTTCTCTTGCTATACCACGCCTCTGAGAAATGAAAGTTTTAATTTGGGATGCATTATAGTTTAATTTGTCTTTAAGTTTTTCGAATTGACTTTTGATGTCCTCAGTCTTCATGGAAGAAATGACCCGCCCGCCGTGGAAAGACGAGTATCAGGGTTGGCCAACCTGCTGGCAACTACTGACCAGGTAGAGAGATAAGGCGCTACTGACCCGGCCTAAGCTTACGTAAAACTGGTATTATTAATACTTTGGTAGCCAAAACAAAACGTGGTAATACGCAATCCTTACAACCATAACAGATAAATTATTAAGCATATGTTGGCCGCAACAGGTAGTTAACACACCAAAGGCTCTTAAAATATATTCCTTATAGCCAATTTGTACATTATAATCGGTTTTACTTTAAAAGAAAACACTATACAGTTTGGTTAAAGATCATAGATTGATATCAGAAGGTTTCGAAATGACGGAAAGACGGGCTACAAAGAGGAAATCACCACGGGTAAGGAAACCCCAATTATCAACATCCTCTGAAAGTGAGTATAAATGACAAGGGTTGAAAAAGCATCCAAACATAGATTCCCAAACGAGCTCAGTAAAATTTTCTTAGCCAACTTAACAGCAGCCTTCCACAGCCCACTGAAATTTGGTACAAGAGAGGGTATGGACCTTTACGTGAGGCCTCTGGGAGCACGCGAGCATGCTATCCTCGTTCTTGGTCATTCAATGGCACACATCCTTTAGGAAATGAAGTTAGTTCCATTGTCGAGCCAGGTCAGTTGCAGTCCCCGGCGTAATAGGAACCTCTCTAAGGCACTGGAAAAGACAGGAGTCGACAATGCCTCTGGTGTTCATGCATACGAAGAGGAAAATATATTACTTGCCCTCCACTCCAATACGGCGATTGGACTAAAAAATAAAGAAGAACATATTGTATACATACATGTAAAGAACATATTGTAACGACAAGACGAAAGTGTAAATGTTTTCAAGTGAAAACGAAAATATCGTTTGAAGTTGTCTATGTCATCCCTAAAATCTTCATTATATCTAAGTCCCCGTGAGATCGAGTGGTTCTGTGACCGCACCGTCCCCGTTAAAACTCCTCAAAATGGTTAAAAGGATTACTTCTCTAAAATACACGCGGTGTAACAATATCTGCTATACATCTTACCTAGGTCTACGCACAGGAGAATGTAGTACAGTATTTTTGAGTGGGTTTAGTGGCATCCTTAATACGGTAGCATTGTTCATTTTCTCACCCGCTGTCAGATTTAAGCCTGTAAAGAAAATCCTTTACTCTTGTAACCAATTAATGCAATCTTTCCAGGTACTTATAAATCCATGACGTTAAACTGATGGCATAAATTTAAATATTGAACAATTATACAGCACGTGTCTCTCTTAATAATGAAGTTTGTGGCGATTCTATGCTACTAGAAGGTATTCTTTGATGGAAAGCTTGGGAACAGACCAATGTTATTTATTGTTCTTCATCGAGGCATTTGAAGCATGAAGAGCCACTGAGCTATAATTTTTTAGTTTGTTTGGATACCTGTCACGAAATTGCATTGTTGGTGCGAGGAGGACAAGTCTCCATGTCCTTTGAAAGCTTCAAGGCAGTCAAACGTTACATGATGTAACTTATAACATCCTCGCAAGATGGAAACCCTCTATCTCAAGAGCATATAATTGCCTACGCGTCGCACTGTCAAGTGAGCATAGAGCTAATGTAACGAGTAGGAACTCAGTAGGGTTTTTCAAATGCCCCGCCTTGAAAGCCTCAATACTGTCTGGAACTTCCGAAAAGAACAACTCAACGCTGGCGATCATTGGAAATGTCCTTTACATTAGTATTGAGGATGTACATGTCAGGGTATCATTCAGAATGTACAAGCTGACATGGATTATACTGTTCATGAATTTACCTGCGCTATCACTATCACAAGTGCGCTATCCTTAGTCAAGCAGATTTCATAAAAATAGAAGACTTTACGAAGAAGGCCAAACTTTACTTAATATCAAAACTCTACATAGGTGTTACAGGGATCATTGATTCATTTCATGAACTACTGCAAGAAAATAAAATTAACGAACTTAAAATATAAAAATTAAAAAAAGAAGATTAAAGGATCACTTTTCCTATTTAAGAAATGCAAAAAATTAATTAACTAAAACTATTGACTTGTAGGTATTTCATTTGCTTTAAAATATTCTATATGCTTGTAAATCTTTTGGGTAAATCATTTAGATTGGTGTATGAAAAAACCCGTTTAACCTTTGGATGCCAATGGAGTATTATATGCCGTAACAACATTTTTTGTTCTAAGATATTTATTTAGAATGGTTAGATCAGTGACTCCAACAGTGGGCACTATAGTGATTCAGGGGAGAGGTTATGGCCACAGGTATATTTGGGGGGCGATGGATAACTATAAGTTGTAATGGTCAACAGTATTACTGCTGACGAAAATAGAGCCGAGAATTACAAAATTGGTAGCAGCACACCGAGTTCATCCTTCTCATTAAGATGATTTTGAATGTTCTAACTTCTTTTGTATTACATTCTATTCTGAGTTCAATAAATAGTTTCATAGTTTCCAAGTTCAATTTTTCTAATTTACACCTTTTTTTGCTATATTTTACGAAAAAGGTAAAAGAATTAATACATATGTATTTCATATTAAATGCTCGAACCATTTCCTTCGGACAGACAATATTTAATCACTTATCGTATAAATATTATTGATTTATGGTATTGAAAGGTTGGCGTAATTTGCTTCAGCATTAGAAGATGTAATAACATCTTTCAATCGTGTTTCAATACTCTCTAACAAGGCTTTAGAAAAAACACTTGCAATATTAACATTCCGTTTCTTCCAAAGCAGCCAATTTTCTTTTCAAATAGAATATACAAGAAAGAAATACACTATGATAAATATTTTTCTAGTTCGTGGTTTCATCCCTAGCACCTCTCTAATTCTGATATTCCTGAAGTGTTCCCTTCGTGTTCGGCCGGCTACTTTTATGAGGTATTTCATTTCTGAGGTGGATTCAAGTTCCTGAAGATAACTTCTTTTCGATGAAAGATTAATTATTTTTTACTCTTCCCTCATTCTTCGCACCGTTTGTTATTAACCCTCAGTCTAAACATATTTGTACAATCTCTACATTCTGGGATGATTTCAAAGTATGCAGGTAATTGGTATTTATAAGGTTGGTTCTGTAAGTTAATTGATTGACTCTATTTATTAATGAATATTAAATATTATAAATATATGAATATTTAAAGATATTTATATGTACATCGTTTATTTGGGGTTAAAAGTCAAGAGGTTATATTATTGTTGCTGTGTTATTTAATTTGGGTATCTATTTCTTTTTAATATGTTGGTTTGAGTTACCTGGTAGATGATAAATGATTGTCATGGATTGTTCTTATATTGGCTCATTCGCTTAAAAATTGGTGATTCTCTTGTTTTGATTGAAAGGCGGTGCCCGTTTGTTTTTTGCTTCTCTACTCGGTCAACAAAGGGAACCTTCTTAGATTGCAGTGCCATGAATATAATTAAGTTGAAGGTGTTCAAGAGAGTTCCAACATCATTTCTCTTGAACCTATGTATGATTCCTAATCCCATCCATATTTTTTTTTTATTTAACTATCTCTACAAGGAATATGTGAAGATAAAACTATTAAACTATGAAAATTCATGTTGAGAGTATCATATTTACGCAGATATTTGAGATAAAATAAAACATATGATTCCTTCATTGGAGATTGGACCACCAGCGTATAGATCCTTAGGATAGGAGAGAGGCCAACAAAATGGCCGAACGACTCCAGCACAATATCCTATGAATTATCGATAGGGTTCATGTCGGGGTATAACGCACGTCAGATAAGAGGTGTAGTCCCCTCTTCTTCTGGGTATTAGGATACGATTTTCGCAACATTAGGGGTAAAATCCAAGGTAAATCCGTTTCTTGTAAGTGAAGCCAAAGGGATGAAGGCGTCTAATTAAGGGCACATTTACCAGTCAGACGATAAAGATGATATTTCGTTGGAGATTATTTACTTGGTATCATTACGATTGCGATCCAAGGAGAGTGTCTAAACATTAAAATAAACAACACAAATTAAAAAAAATATATAATAATAAAGAAAACTATTACTGTTGGAAAAGTCTAAAACAAAATCACATAAAACCAATATCCTATCACAATTTTTATTTTGTTTATTTATTTTTTGAAAAATGAAACTCAATATAACTTAATAAAATAGGCAAAATAATAAATTAGACAAATGTCGAAATTCATTTCTGACCCACGAACACATCAAACAACTAACAACGTTGATATTCACGTATTAAATTCCATAAAATGGTGCAAGTAAAGAATACTTATGGTTTTTGATACATTTCCTTGATGTGTATGCTCATAATACGTTTGTGGATGTGGAACTATCATACAGTCGATTTTATCAGATTTCGCAACACTGTGATGATTTTTTTTTTAACTTAGACGCAAATCACTTACAACTTCATTGAAGGGGAAGATGAGGAAGTTGAATATTTACAATATGCAATGTACACCCTCACTATTCTTCTTCTTCTTTTGCTTCTCCCTATAGTGCCTAATCAGCGTAGGGAAGTGTTCAGCCACCGGGTCCAACATTCTTAAAGACTCAGCAGAATCCATAGACAAAATAATAAAATTTCTGAAAGAAACTCATCTTTATACTAAAATATAATCCACCAATATCGACCAGTGTCAAAAGGAAATAGTCAACATTCAACTACCAAATGTCAAAGACAAGAAGATAAATAAAGTAAAAAGGGTAGATTTTAATCGCCCTAAATAAAAATCAAATCTAATCTATCAGTAGCTAGATTCTTGGCCTGACGAAGATCCCTCCCTCTTGCTCTGCAAAGCCTGTCGACATACTCCAGGTAGGACATCCTTGGTCGTCCACGAGGCCTTCTGTCATCTTGTGTATACTTCATTGTCTTGAGGGGGTCTCTATGTTCCTCTATCCTAATGACGTGGCCGAACCATTTCAGCTCCCGGGCCTGCAGAACCTCCTTCACTGAGGCAACCCCCTGTTCCCGGCGTATCCTCTTACGATCATATATTGATTCATATATATCTTATAAGACATATATTTTTGGGGTATTTATGTATATGTATTTTATATAAGTTAATATATAAAAGAATGGATTTTTCTTTCTTTTTTTTTACATGAGTTGTAAAATAATTGCTAAATACTTTTAGCTTTCACTGGTTTTTCGAATAAATGAGCCGGCATATAACGAAGCAGACAGGATTAGATAATAGAATATAAGATCCGACAGAAGCCTGTAGAACAAAAGGCCTCAGGGTATTGTGAAACATTTTATTGGATATTTAGGAAAAGGATTTATTTCAGATAAGAATACTTGACAAAAGTTCTCACTACTTCGTTGAGGACTTATCTGAAATTTAGCCAAGCATCTGGTTAACTTCTCTCGGAAGCTTGGTAAAAGTTTATTAGCTGCCTTTTCATAATTCAATTTACCGTTACAACTACAATCATTTAAAAAAAAAAAAACTTTTTTAAATAGAATAAACTTGCTTTTATTTTGGTAATATTGCGTTTGAAACATCAATTATTCATTTTTTAAATACTCATATTGGCAAAATAATTTTAAGGAAATGCTTTTGTTCCGATGATACTCCCTGAACGACTTCAATTTATCACAGCCTAAAATGTTTGGATAATTTAAAGTACTGACTGATGATTGAATTTATTATAGCTTTTAATCTTAATCTTGGAAATAGCTGAGACTAACCAATAAGATCAACTTCGAAAATCGTCAATCAAACATGGCTCCCATCTGCTATTTATGCCTCGCTCTCTTAAAATATTTTTTTTTTCATAATTCTTCATTCACATATACCTATTTATATAAATAAATTGGCACCGCTACAACTCCTGACAGTATTGAAACCTTTATTTATTCTAAAACCCTTTATTTTCAACAATTCTTTAACTTCTAGCAATGTGTATATTCATGTAATATGCACTATATGGTGTGGAACTATATATACATTATGTTTATATTATATTGAATCACATCAACAGCTACAAAAAGGTTCACCAAATAGAGAGAGATTTTATTTGTCATAACAAGATAATCACATAATAGAGGGAAAATGAAGAAATGTCACAACAGAAAATATACATGTCATATAACCATTAATATTCTAAATACATTAAAAATAAATCGTTTGGTCTTTTTCTTCCTTAAATTAATAAAATATATTTTCTTACTTGATTCTCAAAACAATTTAGTTCCTTTTTGCAAAATTATGGAATCAGACTTAACCAAAAAGTTTTCAGAACTAGTAGCAAGAACCAAGCACCCGTTAAAGTAGCATCATCTTCTTCATCGAGAAACTTCCAACAAGTAGTAATTGCCTTATAATGGTTGGTGTTAAGTGGTCCACAACAGACCCATACACCCATGTAAAAATTAAAAATAGAAACCCGTAATAATGTCTCTGAAATTATAAACGAATTTTGAAAAAAAAAAAATATATATATGTTTAGGAGCTCTACGTTCATTCCTAAAATATTTATAAATGTTATAATTAAAATGTAATGTAACTTGTAATTGTAGCTGTTATTTTTCCCATTTTGATTACTTGTAACAACATAACTAAGTAACTACGTAGCTCTACAGGCCGAGGTGGGCCTTAGCTTCAAGATTGCACCAGTCCTCTCTTCACGCTCTCCTCCAGTTCCTTGTACCTACCGGATATTTTCCTGGTCTTTTTCCACGTCTTCGAGGTCGTCCTCTTCTTCTGGTACCATGAATATTTTTTGTCAAACAGAATTCTATTTTGCATTCTTGATTCATCCTTCCGTGCTACGTGACACAATCATTCAATTCTCCTTGCTCACGTGAAGCGGACAGTTTGACTAGATCCATGTAGCTCATATAGTTTGCTGCTCTTTCGGATTCACCTCCCTCTTTCCACACAAGTCCATAAATTTTACGAAGAACTTTCTTCTCGAAGATTTTAAAAGCATTTATTGTCGGAGTGCAAAAGGTCCAGTGTTCTAAATACTCAAATAAATCATTTAATTAATTTCAAGTACTATAAGCTACAATTATGTCTGTGGACGTACAGTAGATTTTAATCGATTTTGCGAAACTGATTGCGATGATTTGTTTTTGAGAACTTAAAGATGCAAATCATTTACAAATCTGTTGATGAGGATGTCGAATATTCACAATTAAATTTTTTTTATTATCTAAATCCTTTTGTTAACAAATTAAAAAGTTTTATATTGATAGATAGATAGATAGTTTATTGGCTAATAAATACATATTTTAGCCATGGAGTTTGGCCTATTTGGTGTTAGTAGTTGTTAGTATTGATTGACGATAAAAGCACAGACATAAATACGTATACATCACTTACTGTAACATCTTAATATAATTTAATAATGATTAATACGACGGATTAATTTTTTTCCTAATAAATAATTAAATAGTCAATAATAATAATAACAATTTCTAAAACCTAAAACAATATAATAAACTTTATATATTAATATGCTTTATATAATTTATTAATGCAGTGAATTAAATTTTTATTTTTAATAAATAATTAGATAGTTATTTCTAATACTATATAGATGATTAAATAGTTATTCCTAATATAACATGAAAAAGTGAACATCTTAATATAATTTAAAAATATAAAGAATTAACGTTTCAAGCCTCGCCCTTGACCATTCCCCTGCTTCTGCTATTTATTAAGTAGTAATCGGTTTCTTCCACAAATTATGTGGATTCGTTGTCAATTAAAATATATGTGGTTTTTAACAAACATAAATAGATCTTATTTAGTTTATCCACATTATCTTTATTTATTGATAGATATTACTACCTGTCACACCGTTGTGGATAATAGATAATAGTGATGAATGATCACATCCATTCTAAAATAAAATAACTATAAAAAAAAATATAATAACTAAAAATAAATAAAATCTCTTCAAATATATACAAACAGAAAGATAGAGAAAATGAACATAATTAAACTGTGTGCATGAAAAAATACATAAATAAAAACTCAGTTTAGCAGAAATCTCTGCCTACAACTCCCTGATGAAGACCTGAAAATCAGGTCGAAACGTCGGCATAAATAAATATTTTTTGTTTATTTATGTTGTTTCTTTGCTGACCGCACCCCCCGATCATCTTCTCCAATCAGTAATCTACGGTCAACTATACCTCATTATAAAAATAAAATAATCTCTAGTCACATTGACACACTTATATACATTATTTACACAATCGACTTGAGGATCTCTGAGCCAACTCTATCCCCCACGTGATCCACACTATCATGTAACATGTCACTTCTTTTACTTTCTTATCGCATAAAAATCCCATCACTGGTTATGAAAATACTTTACGCATTTTCTTATGATCAGTACACAATAAAAACTTTTTTATTTATTTCAATCATTTTTTGTACGTTTTTATATATCTATTTTTTTTCATTTTTCATTTTTTTACACAACGTGCAATGGACGTTATTAGATATTTTTACTGTTATATATTTAGTTATTCACTTTTCAAATTGTTGCTATATGGTCATTCGACGAGATGTAGCCCCTATAGCTCGTGTAACTGGACCTCCCTCTCCTTTTAGGTTAAAATAAAGTAGCCCATCCGTTTTAATCACTCAATCTGTCAAGCTGCCTCACCGTATGTCAATTAACGGTTTAACAATCCGTGTTAATAATTACTAGAGTCATTAATAATTGTGTCGGGATGACAGCTCTCAGCTAAATTGCTAAATGACATAACTGAAATATTAAAAAAATGTATTTTTCGATAAAGTTGGTGTATCTAAGTCATCTAAATATTTGAATATGTTAATTTTGTTCTTCGAGGAACTCATTTGGAGAATTTCTTAGATTTGTGCTAAATAATCAATACACTCCAATAGAAAAATGTACGGCCGAAAAATACACTGGACAATTATGGTTGGTTGAAAAATGACTATTTTATTGATGTTTTTGAAGATTATCTAAAAATTGTGTAGAATTATAATAATTTTTTTTTCAACTCTTATGAAAACGGTCCTGAATCCCGTGCTATGTAATAATTAAGAATAATATAACCTCTACCAGCAGGGACCAACGCCATTATTAATTGTTTTCAATAAATTTCAAAATAATTATAAAATAACTGATTTTTTTTATTTAACTGAACGGATATCTGTTTTAAAATATTTTTGTATTTTTTTTTAAATTTATGAATAACTGTTATAATATAATTTTATTTGTAAAGTGAATTATTTTTATTTTTTAAATAAATGGATAGCTGTCAACATAATTTTTATTTTTTATATTAAGGGATAATGGTATTCCCACCAACGTTGTCTAAAGAGTAGGATAGTTATCATTATGACTGTATTGTCACTATTGGTCCGGCGTGATAATTTATAGTGCACGTAGCGGCAGTGAAGTTACTGTCACGTTTAGGTCAGCTTAGATAAGTGACACTTTACAGCCATTGTAGGAATTGTTACACACACTGCAACTGTTAAACTGTATAGAAGTTACCGTCATAACAATACTGTCGCACCAGGTGGTGCGTGATGGCTGGCGGTATATATCAATTCAATGTCATTACATTTGATATAGTGACAGTACTATTTTACTAGATACAGCGTGAAATGAGAAAGTACATCTCCTGCGTCAGTTCAGCTACTGTCACGTTAAAGCCCATTTACACGGTGAAACTTCACAGCCACAAAAACATATTTAGTAGCAATGCCATGATGTAAACTATATAATAGTTACCTTAACAACAACATTAACTGTCGTTTAGCTTATTTTTTATTGTATAATTCGATCCTCCTACAATAAGATATTTGACTTTATTTTTTCTTATTTTTTTAATACGACTAGAACCTTATCAAAGCACCGTGGCCGTACTTCTTCATGTATGTCAGTCGTGATATAGATATAAAAGGTTTCATTTACAAGTATGATACTGTATTGTGAAGAAGACAACAATATATTACATTATGTTATTATATTACAAAATAATTAAAATGACTCATCAATGTAGAAAATAAAACTTATTAAACGATAAAAAAATAAAATACATATATTTTCAAATTTAATGTTAAATATTCTTCCATACAACATGCTTAAAGGAAGTTGAATTTATTTATTTTTTAGTTTTTTAATATCTACCCTACATAAGTAAAATGGTGACTGTCGATTTTACCCCCCATGTGACTGTTATATTTCCACCATATGCAACTATATTTTCATTAAAAAATGAGGAATTCTTATATCTTAGTGAGAGTTAAAATTTATAATTATAAAACTTCAGGTCCTATTTTCTAAACAATTTTAATAGAGCCTGTTTTTTAAAATCATATATAATATAAATTATACGTATATAAAATATATACGTTAAATTTATTTCTAAATCAACATTTAATTAAAAACGTTTATATACTATGACATATAATTTCATATGATTATATTTTATAAAATCTTCCATGGTTAGCAAAAGGATTGAGTATAAAGGTAGGGTGGTACAGAAATAAAAAATCCAGAGAAGCTTGTTTCTATTCTTTTTTTCACAAATTGTAATATTCTACGAATTGCCAAAAAATGAAAACTTGCATTATTAAGCATAAAACGTTACACAGTGTTATCACTCAATCGTGTCACAACTTTGGTCCCACAAACCAAGACCTGCATGCAGATCGTTGTACTTAGCCATCACGTCGCGGTTTCATTGTTTTAATTATTAGCCGTAAAGTTTAATAACTTAATTATTCTTCCTAAAAATCACTCCAATACTGAAAATTTTATAAAAATTTACACGAGGACATTGTCTGGAGCTTAAAATTAATTGAGAGAAGTGGAGATGATGTCCTGATGAGGCTAGACCGCGGCAACATGGGGCTCATTGTGCCAAGCTACACGGACCAGCTCTGTTCCTCTTAATATATTCACCGAAGCCAGTTGATCCAAGATGTCTTCCCTTCTATTCCCCCTTGTCGAACCCAACTTCCAACCACTTGCTTTGCCGAATAATACCGTACCATCTGCTGGAATTGGTGTGTTGTGAGATCTGACTATCATGTTCGTTTGATTTTGGAAAAGGGGGTTCTCTGGAATGTCAGCATTATTGGAAGATAACATTGGATTGAAGCAAATCAATGCAACCATACACTGTAAATTCAATCTTTGAGTAAATAAAAAATAAAATCAATGTAACGTTCTTATTGTGACATTTAAATTAAAGAGTAGGCAAAACAGACTCTATATATGAGGCAAGGTAGGTTTATTTTTATATTTTCTAGCATCCTCTTTAAGGTTTTACGTGCTTAATCCTTCGTAATTGTCTAAACCGAATCTAATTTCACGTTCTATTGTTGGGCTATATTACAGAAGAGGATATTAAAAATCGAAAGAGTGTATTTATTTATATTATCATCAGTTTATAAAATTCTATTTTGTTTGTATAATTAACTAATAGTTTATGTAATTAGAATCAGTAGGTACAAACGCCCAGGGATACATTTCATGGACTAAGTAAGAACATATGGGTAATCGCTGGTTTTGTGGCACATTTACCCAATAACACCCGACCAAACCCAAACCTACCTGATCTGTCTTGATACAATCTTCCCACCTATGCTTCAGTCTACCCCTCGGACGTTTCTTCGTTTATTAACATATTAGGGACCCGTTTGATACTAAGTCTTACAACCTTGGACGCCCATTTTATTTTTATTCACTGTGTACTGTTCTCCCAATTTTGCGTTGCGTTTCTGTGAATCCCTTTAAATTCTCCGTAAGTCATTCCTTTTCGGTCCAAATCTTTACGCAATACTTACTTTAAAAACACCTTAAGATTCTGTTCCTCGCTTAGTGTAAGAGGTTATGTTTTTTACTTTTTTTTTTTACTTTGATGGATGTAGGCCAGTAAGTAGGGCTCATGGGCGAGAGGATAGAATAACTAATGGAGGTAGTGACACTGGACAGGATATTTCCACGGGTATTAGATGTACGACATCCCCATCGTTGATGTTTGGCATTATAGTCTCCTCCAGCAATGAAGCGCGATCCAAGGGATTGGGATAAAGAATGAAGGTGGTTGTAGGAAAGTGGATTACCAGGGGGGCAGTATACAGCTAATAATGTTAATTGGAAAGGACGAGTTGAAATGATTACAGAGGTTGATTGGATAGTGGCAGTTGGAGTGGAAGGAAGGAGGGAATGGGATAAGGATTTATGGATAAGGATGCACGATCCGGCGTGTGAAGTGTTGTCTGGGTGGTCTGATCGATAAGTAATGTAGTCACGTATCTAGAAATGTGATTGTTGAGTAAAGTGAGTTTCTGTCAACAGTCCAATGTTTATGTGTTTGTAGTGGAGAAATATATCGAGTTCGTCACGGTGGTTATGTAGTCCATTAGCGTTCAACAAAAGGATTGCTATGGGCTTTGCCCTCATCGTGTGGAATTAAAAGGAATTTCGGTGAGAAGTGTAATAAGTGGTTTAATAGTTTCTTGGAGATGATAGGATGGAGTTTATATCGGGTGGATTGTTGTTGAAATGTGGATGTGGACCAGGGTAATTTGTATGACTCGGAGCGCTGGGTGTGGGGAGAACCCGTCGAGAGGTATGGGGTGCAGGATCTATTTTAATCGGTAATTGGGGTGGGTTATTTACTTGAACAGTAGGATGAATAGGAGTTGAATGTGGATGCTCTGGAGGTAATTTTACTTTTAAAGATAGATGGCGGGAAGGCGGACGAGGAGTATGAGTTTGAGAGTGAGAGGTCTGGGGATAGGAATGGGAGCCCTGAGGCGCCTGACGTCGAGACTGCTGGTTCCTTGTGATTTCAGAATATGGTTGCGGTCTTCTGTATTCCTGGGGATGATGGTCTGGGACGGTTGAGACAGAAAGTTGTTGCTGGTTGAGTTTAGTTCCACCTTTCTCCAATTCTGGAAAAGTTGCTAAATTCCCAACTTCACCTGTCCACTTTTCTCAGGAGTTTTTAATGCCCTATTATGGGTCCTTTGCCTATAAACGTTTTTATAGACCTCATATCCTCTGTAGTTGGCCGGATGGTCTTTCGAACAGAGTGCACATTTGGCTGGCTCATCTCTTGATTTCTGGCAGGTGTTTGATGCATGAAGGCCGGTACATTTAACGCACCTGGCTTGGTGATGGCAGTAGCTCTTTGTGTGTCCCAAGTCTAGACAGTTAGTGCACTGCACTATTATAGATTTATGCCTGGGCTCCTCAAATCGTACCGCTGAAAATACAAGTCTTGTGACTTGAAAAATTTTGATATTGTTTCGTGCTGGTTCTAATTCTATGAAAAACAGTGCCAGTGGAAATTTTTCCGTGGGGTGCAATACGGGTGATATATTTTGGACATTAGACCTGTTTCCTCTTGGCCACTTTTTATTTCGCTTGTGGGGGTAGTTGAACGAAAGACCACTTTGTATGCTTTTTCATCGCGAAGTTGGTAGCAATGAAAGTTGTATTTTTTTTAGTTCAAATAATTTATTAATATTTTGTAATGTTCCTTCGATGTAGTGTTGATTTTTATAACCTTCACTCTTGAAAAACAGCAGAAATTTGTCTGACTTATCAAATTAGCTATTTCCATACCAAAGGAAACGAAGTTTTCTATATTCGTTACATAAATAGGTGGTGGCTCAGGTTTTGAGAATGTAACTGGTTTCGAAGTCTCGTCTGATTGTTTGTTTGCGACAATATTGTTGCTGGTAGAAGTGGTTGGTAAACTGGTTTCAGTTGTGACTGCAGTGGTCTTACTGCGCGTTTTTACAGTTTTTTCGACTGGCTGTTTAGATTTGGCCGATTTATTTTTTTTCTTGTTAGGAGAGTTTCCCGCGGAGCCGGGGCAATGTTTCGCTGGCGCTTTTGAAGCATTCGTTTTTTTAAATATTGCGAGTCTGATTCGCTTATTTCAGAGAACACAGTCTCGTCTTCTGAATTTTCGCAGGACGTATTCCTGTCTAAGTCCATATTATTTTTGTCCATTTTGGATAAATAAAAAAAAAAAAACTATTTTCATATATTAAAAAAACATTTCTAAGAATAAATAAATTAAAGTATCAAAAAAACACAAAAAAAAAATCGATTCGAACTCAGGACCCACTGGAGACCATACTGTTGGTATACATTGCCTTGACCATGAATAGTTCGATAAGACAAGACCCCTTAAGGGGAATTACCGGCTACCTGTGTCAGCTGTGCTAAACAATCACTAATTTATAACTTATAATTGCTAACAATTTGGCTCTCACCTCACTATCCGTGAACTTAAAAATGTTCTCCTGTTTACAAAAAGTGTTCGTGTACACACTGTACACAAAATTTATCAGCTGGCTTCAAAAGACTGCCGGGATGAAAAGGTAACAAAGGCAGAGCGATGCGAACACTGTTCTGCATTAGCGGCAGTATGAATTTAAAATAGATCTCGGAGTAGCCAAGTGAGTCTCATGCTAGAAAAAGTGCTCTTACTTACTAATTATTTCTTTCAAAACTTATTCTTCCTCTCATTCTCTGGTATGTGAGAACCATTGGACTGATGGAGGCAACTCGCACGTACCATATGTTAAGTCTGATGGTGCTTTTGAGTGAAAATCCATATCCACATGCTGACCCTGAACAGCCATATCGTGGATGGCAAGAGATTTTTTACTGTCTTTGAGCCAATGTGTGGCCTTGTACAAAGCGGTAGTTCCTAACCCATAGAAGTCTGTGGACCACTAAACTGGAAACTTAACTATGCCCAATCTCACTACGACTTGGGGGGATGTCTTACAAGGAAATAATTAAACATTAGGTTCCTTAAAGCGCATCATAAATCACTTTTATTGTGCATTTGCCTGCTAAAATATTTCAGCTAACACCCAAACATTAGGAAAGATAATTACTAAAATAGTGTTTACAATAAATTTTAATAAAAATATGCATTGTTGAGCTATTGGTAACCCACCACTGCACCACAGGAACCAGATGGTTTGTAGCAATCATTTTTACCACAAGAGATAAATGTCTGTAAGAAGACGACATAGCGAGATCAAGGAAATTATTACAAGATAAAAAATAAAGAGTAAAAGAAAAATTACATTATACCTCCTTATTTTATTATTTTACAGGTTCTACTCAAGGCTATTTCAAAGTAAAACAATTAAAAATGTATTGTGTTTTTTTTTATACAATAACCTCATGTTCAATCGCTGGCTTATACGGGCATGCGTTTATGACCGGAATTCGTTAATATTTTATTTCCAAATCACTACATTTTATATTAATATTATATTAAGAAAACTTAATGAATGTAATGCTCAATATTATTTTTCTCTAAGCTTCAGTCAGATTTCCGCTTTGGGATTTAACCCTAAAGGAGTTTGTAAAGTTTCGTTTATCGGTTTCGTCTGTTCCCTGCCTTAGTGATGTCTTTTTGAGGTAGAAGGAAAAATAATGAAAAGACCAAACAAAAAAAAAAACCTATAGTCTCGAAAGTTTGGAAGTTTTGTAAAAGTTAGTTTGAAAAAGTGGAGCCTTGTCTTCTTTGTTAATACAATGCACCGTAAAACCTCAGCACTATTTTCCTTTGTTTTTTTAAAATAAAATTTACCTTTTTTCCTTCAATTAATTTTCTAAAACAGGGCCAGTTTACGACAAACTTTACCCTTTACAAAGGTTCGTCATTTTCTTATAAATAGGTTGATATAAAATGATAATGAGAACAAATTCTTCAGAAAGTTGGTATTTTTTTTTTTATCATAGAGAACATAGAGTATGAGATTTGATTTCTGAATTTAGTAATTATCATTTTTTAAAAAATCAGTTATTATCAATAAATTTGGATTAGTCTTAGCCCTAATTTTGAGGGGTGTCTCTGGAAATCTCGGAGCAAAATTAAAACGGTGTATTAATTGCTTTGTAGGATTCATCTTTGGGGTCCCCAGGGAGGCCTCTGTTACCCGATTTTATGAAGAATTGAAGTGTCTTTACCCCTCTTTTCGCCCTAAATATTTTCTTGCTTCCTTCCTCTACCAAGTTATCCGCCGTCCATCGTACATCTCTGATATCCTTCAATTTAAATCTTCAGTGCTGTCCCGCAATGCCCGCCCACGGCTTCAGACTTATATGTAACTGCCCATCGAACCGCAGCCTTTGGTAGATCATTCCTCATCCGTTCTTCATCCCTATGGAATTCTATTCCCTCCTTTTCTCTTTTCAGTCGTAGTACCCTTCCAACCTTCAAATCCCGTATCTTCGACCACCTTCTGTCCACCCAATTCCGGAAGAATAACAATTGAATGTTTCATGTTTCAAAGTTTATATATTTTCTGTACTTAATGTCTCAGAATTTAGTTTATTCTTGTAAATATGTATATTAGCAGAAATTGTACCTTTCCATTTATTATTTTAAGATTAATTACATTTGATTCTTATCATTTTTGTTTTCTATAATTTATTATCAGAAGTGATTGTCAACTTATGTTTTATGATATGACATATGGTTTTACTTTATTTGTTCATTTCTTATTTTATATATTCTGTTAATTATTGTTGTTCATTTTAATCTTTTCAAATTCATTATTTTATTATGTTTTATGACGTTTTATAATTTCATTCTTATTTTGTATTTCGCTCCTTAGAGCTTAGAGCTTAGAGCCTTAGCTCTAAAGCCTATACATGCAGTGTCTAAGAGAACTGACTGTTGAGCCTCTCTCAGCACATCCATAGGCACCCCCAAACCATTCATGCCTGCCACTGTTGATTTTGGTATGAGACCATTCGTTGATATTATGAATGGATTAGTGGTAACACCTTCAATTTATATATTTCTTTCAATT
Organism: Halyomorpha halys; assembly: GCF_000696795.3. NCBI lineage: Eukaryota > Metazoa > Arthropoda > Insecta > Hemiptera > Pentatomidae > Halyomorpha > Halyomorpha halys. The sequence goes on along the minus strand of NW_027106342.1, from coordinate 560,238 downwards.
CTATCGCCAATTCCTGGTATTTCCCACAGTGGATCTTACATTATTATCGTTGGGGATCCTAACATCAATAAGTTCTGCTTTCTTTTTTGTTAGGGCTATAACCAAGATGTCTGTCTTATCATGGCGTACTGTATGGTCCCTAATTATTGATTCATCCCAATATAGCCTGAGAGAACCTTTTTGGAGGAGTTTATTTGGATGGTACTTATAATAGGGGCTCTTATCTTCAATTAGGTTGTACTTCACAGCCAGAGCCTGATACAAAATTTTGGCCACATTGTTGTGCCTCTGCAAATATTTAGTACCAGCCAGCACTCCACATCCACCAGTGATATGTTGGATTGATTCAAGCGTTACTGAGCATAATCGACACTTATCCGGTGTTGTTGCGCCTTTTAAAACATGCTTCCTATATGATCTCGAGGCAATCACTTGATCTTGGATAGTAACCACAAATCCCTCTGTCACGGAGAATAGCCTTCCAGCCTTTAACCATTCAACTGATCTCTCTTTGTCTATGGAGGCTTTGTTTAGTTGGCTATAGAATCTCCCATGCAGAGACTTGCTTTTCCATTCTGCCAGTCGTTCATTTTGTGATACGATTGTTGATTCAACACCTTTGCTCAGATTAAGTGCAGTTAAACCAGAGTCCATCCTTGTGATGGCGAGATAAACCCCTGTTGTTTTTGTGAGGAAATATTGGCGTAGGACCTCTTCCTGTTTGCGACAAGATTCTTCAATATTTATCAAACCACGTCCTCCTTCTTTCCTAGGTAAATATAGACGAGCTTTAGAAGATATTGGGAGGTGGGTCCGTTCTTGTGTGAGAGTTGTTCGTACAAGGCGATCAATCTCCTGAAGGCTGGTGTTCGACCATTTCACTATGCCGAAGGTATAACTTAGAGCCGGTTTAGCCCAGGTGTTGATGGCCTTGATTTTTTGCTTCCCAGTTAATTGGGTTTTGAGCATTTTTCGTAGCATGATTTTGAGCGTTGTTAGAAATTCTTGTTGCATATCTTTTCGTGATATTTTAAGGTCCTGTTGCATGCACAGATATTTATATAATTTATCAGCTTCAAGTTCTTTTATGTGCTCTTCTTCATTAACCAGTGTATGAAGTGATAGATCCTTCAACCTCATTGTAATACACACTTCACTTTTGGTTGGCTGGTTGGGTTGAAGTGGACTGTATAATTGAAAATGAACATGATTAAATGAAAAATAAAATTCTAATGTTTTATATTACAAATGGTGTAGTGGGTGGCCGAAAGAAAACATTATGATTAGATTGTTAGTAGAATTTTGTATGACTGGGCTATGGAAATTGTAGATCTAACATTGAGGTGGTTGATGATGAAGTGGATGTTAACTATTATATAAGCTATGTGGACTTACTTCTTTCTTCTTTCTTCCCCCCGCATCTCCAAGCCTCTCCTCTCTCTGCTGCTGGGAACCGTTCAAGAGAATCTACTCACTCATGTAGATATTAATGATCATTGAACAAAAATAAAGGATGGACGCTTCTCTGGTTGAGACAAGATGGCTATCTCACACTCATCTGGCTTGCTTCTCTTGCCACCAAGAGCGCTGGAGGAGGCAAGCTTTTGATGCTGGCCACAGGCGCTACTGGTCATACAGCCTTTCTGATTCAACCTTTCCGTTGCCGTTGGTTACCGGAACACAAGAATTTTCTGTTTACTAACTACTTTCCCCTTGGTTAAATGGAGCACTGCACATTTATCGAGGCCAAATGACATTCCTATGTCTCTTGTAAAAGATGAAACAGCTTCAACCATATTTTGTAGTTGTTTATTGTTTTTCGCGTATAGTTTGAAGTCATCCATGTACCAGCTGTGGCTGACTGTGGTCCCTTCGTCGTTGATGGCAAGTTTATATCCCTCCTTATTCTTTTGAAGAATCCTGCTTAATGGTAATAGTGCCATGCAGAGCCAAATTTGGCTTAGACAATCCCCCCTCCCTTGGTATATTCCTCTCAGTATTTTGATTTGATTGGCCGTGCTCCGACTTTCAGCGTAGTTTTCCATCCTCCCATCAGGTTTGAAAGGATCCAAGATCTTTTCTGGGTATAAGATCATAGTTCCGCTTTTCTATTTTACGTTTCTGATCTCTTTGGAGTTTTACCCTTTTTGTGCTTTTACTTTTTTCCAAAAGGTCTTTATGTTCTCTCCTAGTCCCTGTAAAAGCATTTTCCGAATTCCTCCCGCAACTTCTTGTCGGCCTCTCTTACAATAAGTTGGGCATCATTTATCCATTTAGCATACTCTTCCAAAGAAGAGACAGAATAAGGAATACAAGAATAACTGAAGAACTTCAGATCCCCTCAGTGAAATCAGTGATTGAACACCGACAGCTCCGATGGTATATACACGTCTGTAGAATAGGGGATGACAGAGTGCCAAGAAAATGTATGGAGGCAAGGCCAACTGATAGATGACCATGAACTTAAAAGGAGCTATATGGAGCATATCAAACGACTAGCTTTGCAATGAGGAGAAACGCTGACTCAGATGAAGATGCTTGCCAAAGACCGAGATATGTGGACCAAGTGGTTAGAGGCTCCTCCACGCTGAAAGGCATTTAAGGAGGATGACAAAGAAGAAGATAGTTTTATAGTCTGGTACCTTGCATCTGCGCCTCAAGCTCATTCTTTAGATTTCCATCATACAGAAAGGTTGGTGTCTTATTTTCCTTTTTTCTTGACTTTTATTTTATTTTTATTTACCGCTTTTTAGCGAGTACTGTTTTTTTTTTTTTTATATTTCTCTTTTATCTACTCTCTTATTTTTTATTATTTCCGTTTTCATTAATTCTCCAATACATTTTTTGTTATTCTTGTTTACATATAATTTTCACTGTAATATTTTTTAACATAGAAACTATTGGTTCTATTGACTTTTCAAAATGATTCAAAATCATCAGAAAAAACAGACAAATAGGTACTTTTTTAAGTATCTGGGTTAAATTGAAAGAAAGTGCTAACATTACTGAACTTCATATTTTCTAAATTAAAGCATTTTTTACCTGCATAAATTTCCTATAAGATTAAGTTCTTAGTTTTTGTGCTGGTTCAACCTTGATTTAAATTGCAATTTTATGGTGAATGTTATCACCTTTCACAGTTCTTATTAATATTATTATTATTATTTATTTGCCGAAAGACCGTGGAGATCCAAGTCCTCACGCGATGTATTAGGAAATACATCACGCGTTTATTGATACTTTACTTCCCCGCCTATTTTTTTCGTGAGTGCTACCCATTGGCTAACGGACCTCACCAATGCCATAGGGGTGAGTTTTGATGCTGTGAGTGAGTTTTATATAATTTTATGCTTGAAAAAATCCCGGATAAGGCCGGGCTCAAGCTCACAGCCTTTGGGTTGGTTCACAGGCGCGTTGCCACCGTCACCCCTTATTAATATTACCTATTAAAACATAAAATATTAGCCCATTTATTTTAATTTGTCTTCCAAAAATTTAGCGTTTTTATAGAGTATTTCTAATAACGTCAGAAACTGAGCACTCGCGTAGAATATGCGCAGGATATATATCTTATCACAGAGTGAAACTTATAATTATCTCTGGTGTAAATGATTGACATAAAAAATAAAATAAGTTGCGGTAAACATTTAACATACTAAGTTCTTATACTGTCTAACTAAAAATAAATGTTTTATTCATTCAATATAACTTGTTCTAACTTCTGATTTCGTATGTAGACATGACAGCTAGGCTTTTAATGAAATTTAACCCAAAAGGTAGGAAAAAGAATATGAATTTCCATATTCAGGATACCACGAATCACATTTCGACATTTCCTCCGTGAGGCAGATCCAGGTAATATTGTTTATATCGATCCACGAGTGAGTGGTAGGGGCTTCAAACTGGATAAAGGAACCAGATCTCGGTATTTCAAGCTTCTGATTCGGAAATTCTGAGAGTCTTTGCCAATTTTTTTTTGTTTTTAAATAAAGGTTCTTGAAGGACCCATCAAAATATTCTATAATGTCCATTATGCAAGTTTATAATATTTCAAAACTCATTAATACTAATATAATTTAAACTAATAAATGTTTTTGAAATATTAAGGTGCTATGATCATACCTTAACGGAAAGTAATGATGTCAATTTTCAACTTATATAAAGCATTTTATGAGAGATCGGTTGTACGGGAACTGATGTCCCCAGCTCTATTTTCTTGCAACAAATAATTTTTACAATCTTCTTTTAAGGCCTCTTTCTGGTTTCAAGAAGCATTGTTATACTGATAATGTTGAGGTGGGTTATCTTCTTAACTATTCTGCTTGTCCAGAAGGCCTCGACAATGCGTGTTCAGTTAATAAAGGTAAGGTAGTTGACCAGGCAGATGACTAGATAGGATCAGACTAACGGGTGACACCCGTTATACCTCGGAGGATAGTAACTTCGTCCTACCGGGTACTATTCCGATAAGCACGAGGGAGGAATGCAGACCTGAAGGGTAGCTAGCCTCCGGAGTCATGCAGTAAAGTGCATTCGTCCTGCCGGGTACTATTCCGACAGAGGCGAAGGAGGTATTTAAGCCCGGAGGGTAGCTAGCCGCCGGAGCATACGAAGGAATAACAGGTAGAGGAGAGAGATCATGTCAAAGGTGAACAAAAAATAACAACCATTTAGAAATCAGAATCGGCTATAAACCGAAACTATCTCAAGTACATAATGTGGATCTGTGTTCTATGAAGTAATTATTCCGTTAAGTCTAAAAAGGTCAGTGAGAGGCACCGCTTGTGAGAACGCATTTATTTGCTGTTCAATTTATTCTCTTTTACCAACTCCCTTTATTGTTCTAAAATATTTTTTAAACAATATTTAAAAATACGCTAGATGTACTAAGGGTTTGTGATCCGTCAGCAACTCGAACCCCCGTCCATATACGTACGGTCTAAAGTACTCCACCGCCCATACCACCGCTCTCGTTCGATTGCACTATAGCGCTGTTCGGCATCGTTTAATTTCCGGCCTGCATATGCTATCGGTTTCTCGCCGGCTTCGAAATTTTGGGAAAGAACGGCTCCGATAGTAACCTCGCTCGCGTCTGTAGTAATCTCGAACGTTCTGTTGAAGTCGGGAAACGCTAACAGTGGACACGAGGTCAAGATCTCCCGGCACTTCCTAATGCTAGTTAATTGGTCCGGTCCTAGTTGGAATCGTTGCCCTTTCCTTAGCATATCGGTCAGCGGTGGTGTGAGTTCTGCTATTCCCGGTATGAATTTCCGATAGTAGTTCACCATACTCAAAAACCGTCTGATTCCGCGAGCGTTCTTGGGTAATGGGGCTCCCTCGATGGCTTCAACCCGTTCTGGATCCGTTTGTACCCCGTTTTTTGTGACTACATGTCCCAAAAACTTAATTTCCCGTAGCCCAAAATGGGACTTTTCTCGTGAGAGCTTCAGACCGAACTCTCGTATTCTATTGAAAACGCGTTTGAGGTGTTCTACGTGTTCTTCGGGGTTTTGCTAAATACGATCAGGTCGTCCATATAGATCTGGGATTAGGATTCGCCCAATCCCTGTTGCATTTCGTCCATAAGACGTTGGAACGTGAGTGGAGCCACTTTCAGTCCGAACGGCATGCGGACGAATTCATACTGTCCCCGTTCCCACGAAAAAAACGTTTTTGCTTTATCCTCTTCGGCCATCCGTACCTGGTGATACCCACTCTTCAGGTCTAAAGTGCTAAAAACGGTCGCCCCCTCGAGGTGATCTAGGATATCCTTGACTCGGGGGAGGGGTTTCCGCTCATCTTTAGTCGCCTCGTTTAGTTTTCTATAGTCCACTACAACCCGATAGCTTTTCCCTATGCCCCTGCCCGCACTGCTTCTTTTCGACCACCCATAGAGGACTATTAAAAGGATAGTTACTATGCCTTATAATACCCTGTTTGCGTAGCTCGTCCTATTGCCACCCTATAATGTCCCTCATAGCTTGCGGGTAACGCCGATTTTTCACGTAGACCGGAATTTCCGCCTTCAGGTTTATCCTTTGTACCGTTTTTCCAGTGGTCGGCAGCGGTTCGCCCACGCAATAAAAAGGTCTTTGTTCCGACGGACTAAGTTTTCAACTGACTCGGTAACGCAGTCAACAGCCCCGACTTCCATGCGCCCCTTACTCTCCTCCGTCGTGATAGCATACCTTCACTAGTCTGTACCTCCAGTCTTCCCGGCGCACTTTCATCGCAAGTCCTACGCGCTTCAACACGTCACACCCAACGATCAAGTCGTATCCCGGCATCAACTCAGTAATGATGTTAATCACGCTTTGGGACTCGTATCCAGTAAGTTCTTAAGATCGAAAACCGTCACCCTCAGCGTTCGACATTTACCATTAGACGTCGATATCGAGCACCCGCATTTCTTCCGTCCCATCCAAAGTCCTAGTTTTTCTGCTGCTCTCCTACTAATTACCGAATTCGTGCTCCCTGTATCAATGAGAAACCTTTAATAGGTATGATAAATTATCGGGGAAGAGTTAATTTTTATTTTTCTGTCTTTATAACATTTTTCAAGGCTTTGTACATACTGGCATTAATAAAATTCCTTCCTATTAAAGTCTACAAGGATGTAATAAGCAGACAAGAATATATATTTCGATTAATTTCGACATGGATCTTACTGTGTAACGGTTGGATTGGCTTCAACCCTAGATTGATCCTACTTCCTATATTCTAAGTTATAGGCCATTCGTATAGGCTTTTAAACCGCTTACGTTTTCTGTACAGTTTGATAAAAATAATAAAGTGATATACGGTCTCAGGGGACTTGCTCCCTGACAATGCCTAATGAGGAATTGCTCCCAGGGATTGCCTTAACCGGGACTGGGTATTACTGGATGGAAGTTATGTGCCAAAGGAAGGCGACAAAATAAAATAAACAATAAAATTATATACTATCTACAATATGCTTATATGCAGGCACATCCTTTTTGCTTCGAAAGCAGTTTCAATGCTCTGCAGGGATCAATTAATGATGACGACGTCGTCTGCATAGGCCAGAACTTGGGTCATTTTTGTTAATACTGTTCCTTCTGAACTCTGCCCATCTTGCAAAAGTAGTCATCCTTGTAGTTTTCTAAGCCCAATAATTATTTGTATTTATACTATGACTCGGTTTATTGAAAATAATTATGACTATTATTAAGTTTTATGTAATTGAGTAAACCATAGAACGTTAATAGTTCGGAACTATCCAGTCGGTTTTATATTTTGTTTATTATTTTTTATTGGAGCACTAGACTGGGGTTTTGTTATAAAAAATTATCCTTAAGTTAATATAATTTTTACAAGACTTTGTCTCTTACAGATAAATATATGTTCTATTGTACTTTAATAGGGATGATAAATTATGATGGGAAGAGTTAATTTTTATTTTTCTGTTTTTATAAACTTTTTCAAGGCTTTGTACATATTGGGATGAAAAAAATTTCTTCCTATTAAAGTCTACAAGGATGTAATAAGCAAACAAGAATATATATTTCGATA
>NW_027106342.1:551714-552130 GCF_000696795.3 Halyomorpha halys | reverse complement strand
CAAAATAAAATAAACAATAAAATTATATACTATCTACAATATGCTTATATGCAGGTCCATCCTTTTGCTTCGACATCCATCACTTCGAAAGCAGTTCCAATGCTCTGCTGGGATCTACTGATGATGACGACGTCTTCTGCATAGGCCAGAACTTGGGTCATTTTTGTTGATACTGTTCCTTCTGAACTCTGCCCATCTTGCAAAAGAAGTCATCCTTGTAGTTTTCTAAGCCCAATAATTATTTGTAATTATATTACGACTCGGTTTATTGCTAATAATTATGACTATTATTAAGTTTTATGTAATTGAGTAAGGCATAGTACGTTAATAGTTTGGAACTATCACGTCGGTTTTATATTTTGTTTATTATTTTTTTATTGGAACACTAGACTCAGGTTTTGTTATAAAACTTTATC
>NW_027106342.1:537075-543859 GCF_000696795.3 Halyomorpha halys | reverse complement strand
ATCGCTTCGAAAGCAGTTCCAATGCTCTGCTGGGATCTACTGATGATGACGACGTCGTCTGCATAGGCCAGAACTTGGGTCATTTTTGTGAATACTGTTCCTTCTGAACTCTGCCCATCTTGCAAAAGAAGTCATTCTTGTAGTTTTCTAAGCCCAATAATTATTTGTATTTATATTATGACTCGGTTTATTGAAAATTATTATGACTATTATTAAGTTTAATTTTTGTGAATACTGTTCCTTCCTGATCTATTCCTGCTCTACTTATGATTGCTTGTAGAGCGATATTAAACAGGAGAAGAGTAATTGGGTCACCCTATCTTAGGCCACATTCCACTTCAAAAGGCTCTGAATTTTACTTGGCAGATTGTGCTCACCATTGTGCATTTTACTAATCGGGTATTTTTACTAGGAAGCTCCAGTTCATGCATTGCCACTATGGTCTTCCAGACAATTCTCTGCTTCTCTCGGGTTCAATAAGTTCTAGAAATATTGCCGCCGCCTTTCTTGCACTTCTTCTTCTAGGATTAGTATATTGCCATGGTTGTCTTTGATTAGGTTGGCTCTTCTGATCTTGTGGTCCGCACTTGATGTTATCCACCATTTTGTAGTACTTGCGGGACTCATTTCTACTCCTTGAGTTTTATATTCCCTCAGTATGTTTCCTTAATGGTCCCCTCTTCTTGCTTCTTACTAATTTCTTTGTGTGCATCCTGGCATCTTTGTACTCCTTGTGACTGTGCTTGTCTCTCGACTAATCCACCTTAATCTTTTTTCATTCCACTTCTGGATTGCCTGTACACCATCGTCAAACCAATAGTTACGAGGATGTCTTGATACACCTCCACTTGCTTTCACTTGTCGCCATAGCTTCACCAACTGTTCCACTTATGACTGTCTCATGAAACTTAGAAAACTCAGTTAGCATTTCTTCTGTCTTTAGACCTTCTATGTTTCACTGCTCGTAACGGATTTGTTATTTCTTTGCAGTACATTTTATTCTTTGGTGGAGTTTCATCATAATTAGGTAATGATCCATGTTTACATCATATCCTCTATACGATCTTATATCGTTTATACAGTTAAATTTTTTAGAGGATACCAGTACGTGATCAATTTGACTTGCTGTGGTGCCATCCGGAGAGTGTCATGTTTCTTTATGGACATATTTTTGAGGGAACATTGTGCTCATAATTTCGATGTTGCTAAGCTTACCATTCTGTACCCATTGTCATTAGTTCTACGGTGTAAACTATGAACTCCTTTGGTGGGTCTAACCTATGCAATTAAGTTTCCCAACACGATTTTCATATCGTAACTGGGACAAGTACTATATGGTTCTTCCAATTGCTCATAAAAACATCTTTCCCCTCTTCATCCTTCTCTTCTGTAGGGCCATGAACACATACCATACTAATGTTCCGGAAATGGCCTCTAATGCGTAGTTTACATAGTCATTCGTTAATTGGTTGGAAATCGAGGATTGAGGATTTGATTCGATTCGCGACCATAAATAAAATTCATGCTCATTTTTGCTTCTACTATATAGCGTTATGCAATTCTAGCTCTTTATATCACCTTTTCCAGCCCATCTCGCTTAGACAGTGTTCAGTGAAAAAATAAATCGTACAGTGTACCCTCTTGACACAATTAGGACCAAGTGTACAAAAACTGAAACTTTTTATTTGTAGTATTTATAATTGCTAATATTGTTTACCAAAACATTTTATTCGTTAAAAGTACTGGTACAAATTGTTTTAGCATGTTACATTATTTGTTCTTAAAAAATATTTATTCTCTATCATTTCTTTACTGTACTTGGGGAATGAATATGGGACATCGTGTTTTCAGATGTATAATTAAATTTTAATTTAATTTAAATAATTTCAAGCTGGTATAGTATTCAGAAAGTTTATGTTAAAATGAGATTCCATTAATTACATTATTTTATTCATGAAAAAAATAAATAATAATATGTAGGTAACATACATAAAATTTGTAAATTAAGCTGTTATTCAAGGTTTTTTTTTATCCTTTATAAAAAAAAAGGTGAATATTAATTTTAAAAATTTATGTTTCAAAAGAAACAATGGAATATCGTTAAAAAATGAAAAAAACAAAACATAAAAAACTACTCAATTCAAATGAATTGTGAAATGGTCTAACCCTTCTATTTGCACTTGTAAAAAAAAGGAAATAAACATATTATTCGTTAATCAAGAGGGAAGAAAAACTAAAGAAACATCTAGGAGAATATAAGGTAGCGTCTAACAATGAAATTAAGCAATCAAACACGCAACGCAAGTAACATTTTGTGGTGGATGGCCTTCTAAAGTGTAAACAAATGCGATTCAGTTGCGGCGTATGTGCTACATTCCCGTCAAAACATTTTCGTAGATCCAATTAAATTTTCTTGAAGATTATTAAGTAGAATAAGTAATTATGCTTATTTTTTTATTATTTAATTTGAGATTCACAAATGATCCATAAAGACCGATGTTGAGGTCAGATTATCCATTCATTACGGATTTTGCCCTAAATACATAGATATACCTTTTTTCATTTCAAAATCCCTACCCACCCAAATCCATTAGTTCTTAATCTCTCATCCTCACCAATCTCTTATAATCATAAGAGGCGTCTGAAAAAAAAATCTTCTGATTTATAGCAATGTTAAAGTGCCACCATAAGATAGTCCATTCCCAAGATTATCATATATTATGAAAAATTGCATTTATTTATTGTATTTTTTAAACAATTGTAAATTTTAATAAATAAATAGAAAAAAATAAATTATAACATACTCGCCATATATAAAGAAGTAAGAAGACAAACAGGAAAGTAAATGAGCTAACAAAACAAAGAGAAAAATTAGGATTAAGGAAATAAAAAATTATTATAAAAAAATAAACCTATTGAGTATTTCCTATAAAACTAAAGGGGCCAAATGGATCCTATGTGAAGAAACATTTAAAAAAAAACTGGATCCAATGTCATGAATGCAAATATTGGGTACACGAAGAATGTGTCTATATTGATACAACAGAGTTATAATTTAACTGTTTTTTTGGCCTTATCAAACGCCAAAAAAACAGTTAAATTATGGAGAGGTACTTAAATGTTACGTCCGGCGCTACTCGCCATATTTTATATTGAAGTAATTTTAATATGTTATTCGTATTAAAAGAACGAATGATTAATAATTTTAATTAGTATGACCGAAGTTCTTAAGAAGATACATTCCAAAATGTTATTGATTTTTATTAGTACTTACTTTTGTGTCCGAGACTACCCGACCTCCCTCTACAAAATTAATTCTTAAAATTAAATTTATATTACTCATATTTAATTAAATTTATTAAAACAAAACGATATAATGTTAAACCGAATTTGTATGCACTATTTAATCATACATATTAATAATTATAAAGATTATTAAGACACTCCATTGTTCAGCCATCGATAACAGTGAATAATATTTTTATGGTATTTAATAGTATACACTTTTAATTAATTCTTCTTCTTCAATTTTACTGGAAGCCAATATAAATCATTTTAAAAAATTAATGGAACTAAAACATCATAATTAGCAGTATCTTTATTCAAAATAATAATTCAGCAATGTTATTTGACGGTGATTACAGAATTTCTTCTTGATATATAATATTCATGTGATACTTGCCAGTATGTATATTTAATCCATCCTTCTTCAATTTTAAGTCAAACATATTACATTTTTTTTAGGATAGGGATGGATCCTTGAAATATCAAATGAACTTACTAATGTGTTATTTTCGCTCTAACTCAATACCAGCGACGCGGCTGGGAGAGTAGCACTGGGATCTCTTGCTGCCTTGGCCTGCCTTCCACACGGGTGTGGCAAGGCTTGGCTCGGAGTTCTTCTGCAGAATGTAAATATTGTATATAAGTACGAATGTGTTTTTATTTTATTATTACTTAAATTTAATTTTCTTCATCTTGTGCATTTAAAAGACAAGAACTCAACAGCCTACTGACAGCTCAGCCGGACATCTCATCTCTCACTAGAAAACAAACTACTTATTTATAAGACTATACTCCGACCTATCCGGACCTTCAGACTTGAACTTTAGGGAACAGCTAAACCGTCGAACATCAAACGTATCTTTTCAATACAAAATCCTTAGAACCATAGTTATGCACCCTATTACGTTTCCAACAGAACACTACACCATGACCTACATATCCCTTTTGTCCTTGACCTCATACCAACCAAATTCTCAAAATTCCATATAAACCTTTCCAACCATCCTAATCCTTTGGTTCAAACCTTATCTAGTTCCACCCATCCCTACAGCCCACCTAGAAGGTTTAAACGGCAGTGGCCAAGAGATTTATTAAAAGAAAAATGGACAAATGGAGTTCTGATAATTGTCAGATTCTCCACTCAAATTGAGTGTTTTCGGCTTTAGCGCACTTGCTCAACCTCCACTGGCTCATTACCAGTGATGTGGCGAGAGAGATGCGCTGGGATCTTTTGAGCTCAGCTCGACCCCTCACACGTGGGTGATAGAGTGGGCTCAGGGATCCTCAGGTAGATTGTGTAAATATTGTATATTAGAGTGTAAATGTGACTAGAGCCTATATCATTATGTTATTTTATTTATTTATTTTTCATACAGATAGTTTGATTATGTTCATTTTGTTTATTCTTCTGTTTGTATATATTTTAAGAGAGTTTTTTTTATTTTAGTATCTATGAGATCATTCATTACTATTACCTATTGCCCACAACTGTGTGTCAGATTGTAATATTTTTCAATAAATAAAAAGTAGTATATACTTTTAAAAAAAATTATACAAATCGATATAGTATTGCCTTATTTTTAAATATTTCTTTTTAATTATTATTTTCAATTTATTTTATTTTTTTAATTCAGTGAGAACTATTGTTATTATTTACATTTTTTTTTCTTTTCTTCTAGTATGAATGAATATTAGAACACTAATACTGAATGCCCTTAAATTTTGGCAGATTATATTAATTCTCCTCAATAAAATAAATTAATTAATAATAAAAAAATATGTGTTATTTTGAATAAACATATCATCGATGAGGACTTTTCAATACTGATTTAAATTAGTTTCGAATAAAATTGAAAAAGAAGAATTAAACTTTTTTTTTTGTGACTATCCAACGTAACAAGAATTATAATTAAATAAATATTTAATGAAAACTTTATATATTTTTATGATAATGTCCGTTCTATTGATATAATACCGGCCTAAAGGACACTCGAAAGGAAAGAGATGAGAGGGAGATCCATTGAAGCTAATTCCATTTAAGGACTAGGTCAGGGTTGAGTGATCAATTTATCCCAATGTTCTTTCTTTTTTCTTCCTTAGGATTGGGGGGGGGGAGATTTTCTTTTTCTTTGTTCGCCAATCCAGCCAGTTGTAACTGTTGCATTAGCTTAGGCATTGAACGCTTATCTGAACAATTAATGGTTTTTCGTATCGATCCCAGTTTTAAGATTCTTACAGCGTTTTAACCCAAATCGCTAATTTATTCCTTCAATGCTGATACATTCTGAGAATATGTCTAGACTGGAAAAAATCAGAGGAGACTGATAATTCGACTAATAAGTAATTTACTGGAAGATTATTGAATGACCGTGTGTAAAGATGAAAGGAATATGGTCCGGCTGCGGTCAAAAAAACTCAAATAGTAGACTTATACTATTTTAATGAGGCAACGTTTCGCCCCACGTTGCAGGGCTTCGTCAGGGCTAAAAAAGATACAAACACATAGTTACATAAGGAAAACAAAACATAAGTGTAAAATAACAGGAGTATAAAATGTAAAAAAGTAAGATATAATAAGAAAAATTAAAGATAGTAAATAGTAAATGTAAAGGGTAATAGTAACAAATAGATAAGAAAAGAAATATTAAAGAAAATACAAAAAAAGAGATGTAAAAAGAAAAAAGAATACAAATCAAATGATGAGACAGAATGCATACCTATTTTGACGGCAGACAAAACAAAAATGACCGTTGGTATTGGGTAGAGTGGAGACGGCAGTAGTGCCACAATAACGAAAATAATTTGTAAAGTAAACATGATAGAACAGTATTTAAATTAGGTGAACAATAAATGTAAATATACATTAAATACATACATTAAAACAGATAGAGAAACAAAGGAAAAGTAAATTATAAAATAATGGGATACAATGTGTGTAAGTAATTAAGAAACAAAATATACCAAATGAGCGGGGATACAGAAGTGTAAAATATAATATAAAATTAATAATAAAGTAATTAATATAAGTATACTTAAGGAGATAACAGATGAATATAAATTAAAAGATAGATAATAAATAATTTAATAAGTAATTTAATATGGTATTATTGAATATATGTTAATGCCTATTCGGTATATAAGCATTTATTAATAATAAAAAGAGTGATATAAATCTTTATAAATTCATTCTGGAACCGTATAAATAAATCACTATTTAATTATACATTTGAACTATTAAACCATTAAAAACGGTTTGTAAGTAATTAGTATTACTTTTTTTTCCGGGAGAAATTACCTTTTTACTATGAGGAGAAGGTGGTCTGGGGCGCGGTCAGTACTTATACACACATAAATAAAACTTATTTCATTCGTGCCGACGTTTCAACCTAAATTTCAGTCCTTTATCAGGGCCTAAAACGAAAAAGGAGATAATAACCTTTATTCAGAGGAAAGTTAAAAAAAAAATAAAAAAACTTCCAAACATGATAATTTCAATTTT
>NW_027106342.1:525440-534843 GCF_000696795.3 Halyomorpha halys | reverse complement strand
TCCCCCACCTTCCATAAAGTTTGTTACTTTATTAATAAGCGCTGTATAATTATTAATAACTTTTTTTTTTAATTATTTGTTTTGTATAATTCTTACCTATACATTATTACATTTCATATTTAATTAGCATCATATACTACCTACTTAATTTAACTCATTACCATTTTATCAATTATTTAATTTATTTTAACATCCAAGCAACAATGAGCGCAGTGTATCGATTATGAAGCTCATTGATTTATGCTTTTAAAAGTTATACAGTTGATTTCAAATGAAGTTGAAATTAATTATAAATTATTTAAATATGATTTACTATGCACACTAATATTTTCAATTAGATATCGAGCTACAAATGTTTCACACTATGCTAGAAATTTTATATTGATTATTCTTGTTTTTTTCCTACTTTATGATTATAAGTTGATGATTATCCTACTTTATGATTATAAGTTAAAAATGTTTTCTTATTTTTCGTAACTGTCAAAAAAGAATAAATCTTTAATTCGTTGATGAATCTGAGTCTACTTTAATTCATTAATTAACAATTCTTTGGAGATAGCATAGTAATTAACCTCGCATTTAATGTATGTATTGTGGTATGCCCGACGGAACGTCATGCTTTTTCAGACACAGTGCAAATTATTACACAATAATTTATTATTTAAAAGCATTAATATACAATTTATGAATCAATATTATAAGGGCCATTCTCTACCAATGCTATATTTTTTACCATTTAAAAAATAAAATATTTTCATTGTTTTTTTTTTTGTTTTTTACCTTTTTAGTGATTTCTTTTTATAATAAAGACATAGAAATTATATATACGGTACATCAATAAAAAAAAAAGTGATTCCAGAGTTGTGATGATATAACAGAAAATCCATAATATTGTAATATACTAACAGTCTTATTATCTCAAAAATCACCAAACTGTATGATAAAAAGCCAGAAACTCATTATATCATTATAACTAGTACTCTTACTAGGTGGTGCACACCAAGCATTGTAAACAGACGTAGGATTTAATATAAATACCAAGCAATCACTCGTTACATATTTTCAAAGATTTGGCCCATCAAACTTGTCACTTACTCAACCCCAAAAGATACTTTAGCACTCTTTAGCTGTATTTTAAACGTCACCCACTCATTTGACGTCAAGTTGTTTAGCATTCATTCTCATTTTACTCAAGTAAGATATTTTCTACCAACCCAAATAGCGACCCTCATCACATCTCACCTCTAGACCACTTCTTTCCCCATATCGAAATCATTACTTAACAAACTAACCTTATTGTATTATTTTCGGCCTCCCCTCCCACCAGTTATTTCATTTTATTTTAATATATTAATTTTCTCAATATCACTTTTTATAACTAAACCCCTTCTGATATAAAACCTAGACTTGGATCTAATTCCTTTATAACTTAAAATTTGAGGAAGGTCCAGTCAAAACATTTGGTGAGCCCGACGTGATATTAAATCTTTTTTTTTTTATACTTTGTATAATGTAATTCTAACGTAGTAGATTTAAAATTCTGAGTCAATGGTCAAATCAATCAAAATGGCGGTCAACATTATTGACCATTTCTGAATATATTGATTGGTTAAGGTTATACTTTAAAAACTTTGAATAATTCAAAGTATTGGATGATTATCTACCTAACTGATTTTCAATAATATTAATGTTAAATATAATTGATTGTATAATTTATTTATATATCATAAATAGTGAAGTAATTGAATTTTATACAGCCATTTCTGGATCTATAGGTTGGGTAAGGTTATATTTTAGAAGCTTTGAATAATTCAAAGTCTTAGATGATGATCTACCTAATTGATTGTCAACAATATTGTACATGATATCAATTAATGTTAAATATAGTTGATTGTTAATTTATTGCTTTAGCATAAGTAGTGAATTTAATTGAATTCTGTTTAAATACTTACTTAATATTCTGTTATATTCTCAATTGGTAATAACCTTATTAAAATATTATTGTACCTTAATTAAGGAGCTATTGCATTTCTTTGCAGCATTTACCTTTATTCTTGAAATAAAAATGTCTGTAGCTTATCAAATAAGTCTATAGCTTACAAGCTGGATCAAGGTTAGGAATAAATAAAAGAGAACAAATCTAGAATATCTTATTTGAAATATTTTTGTTGTATGTATAATTGTCCCACAGGTAAACTGTAGTAGTAATAATATATGACTTTATGTAGTACTCAAAAGTCAAAGGGTTAGTTTATAACTTTTCAGAGCTAATTTTATTGTAAACTCTTTAAAATTTAGAATTTTACTGATTTTGTGTGATTGTCTGATTATCATGAAACTATTTAGAGTATCTCTATACCAAGTATATTTACTTACATAATATATTTAAAGCATGTATATTTTCACTTTAATGTGCTTTATACTGGAAGAAGGAAAATTTATAAAATTACTATTGATGTATGGTGTTGCTAAAAGAATTTATTGATGCTTACTTATTAAGTTGTTAAAATTAGTACTTTATTTTAAAAATGACTCGAAACGACTTTACTATTATTCAAGCTTTACTATTTATCATAGCAAACTATAATTCTTTGTTGGAATTAGTGAACTATAAACTGTGTATAATGGATAAGAATTAATCTTTATTTTTATATTACACCTGTGTAACTTATATTGTTTAAATAAAAATATTAGATTGGATTTCGACTGAAATGTAAACTGACCACCTTAAAATCAGTTATATCTCATACCAATGAATAGCTCAGTAAATTCAAAATAACCAGCAATATATTGTCACTGAACGAAAAAAGAATGACTTTAAAGCCTATTCACAGCCTCATCAATCAAATTTATCATAGACCATGCTCTATAGTTTCTTGAGGCATTCTATATTTTCTGAAACTAGCCTACGCTTTGGATTTTTTTTTTCTCTTTCGGCATTCTTTGGCAAATATATATTTTGAAACAGGTTTATTGAAAATATTATTTTCACATCGAGTCCCATCGATTTCACTCTATATTAATCAGTTTTCCGTGCGTCCTTGCTTGACCACACTCAGAATTATATTTTATTTGTTTGTCTTTCGCCATTCATTGGCATAGATATTTTGATATTAGTTTATTCAAACTGTTATTTCCACATCGAGTCCTAGTCACTCTAGATTAATAAGAGTTTTTCGTGCGTCATATCTCGACCAAACTCTGTATTTCATTTTATTATTACTATTATTCTTTTTTATATCAAACGCGCTGCTGTTCATTGTGTCGGCCTGCCCACTTCACTGTAATTCGCTGCCACGCTCGAACTGAGATTAAAATTTAGTAATGCCAGGTTCCACTATGGATTTAACTCTACGTTTTCACTCTCTTGAACGGAAACTACAGGCTCTGCGTCGCACCATACTAGGCGTAGCCGACGTTGGAAGAATTGCCCTCACTGGTGTCAGCCAAAGGTCATTCTTTGAGGCCACTTTGGAGACTTCGATTGATGATTGGTTGGAGTTTAAGAGACATTTCCACGATCTTGCCGATTTATATCTATACCAGGGTCTAGAAGATGTATATCCAAGTGACCACTGGAATACCATTTACGATGAACTCCAGAGAGAGAACAACACTGCCAAATCGCATGAGATCCGCATCAAAAGGGCAAGTGGGAATGAAGGACCCCCGTTTCAACTTGGTCAAAACGACCTAACTCAACTTATCAGTTCAATATATACTAGTGTGTGCATCCGAACAGAGCGCATCTATCTAAACTCCTGAACTCAGGTAAACAAAAAAGTCAGAGTTTTTCTGCTGGCAAACAAGGTTTAACAAATGTTATGAGGAATCGAAATATAGGAACTATGTGTAAAGTAAATCAGCAACATCACTCTCAAAGCAGGCTGTATGCTAGTTCCAAAGAAAATTATGGAGGCTATAGTAGTAGCACCATTCACCAATTCAATCTCAGCCGCGGCTCTCTTGTCACATGCATTATTCTTCTGTGAGTTAACAAATACCAGTTGACCCCAATACTTCATGTCAAACCAGCTCCAATGGGCAATCACATCCTGAGACAACAGGAGTACAGCAGGGTATTCAGCAATACCTATCTAGGCTTATTAATGTTGAGGTCACCAACGATACACTGGCCTAACATTCAAAATATCATCCCCAAGGCATCAGCCAGCAGTATACAGCTCCTTCACCGCAGTTTTCATCACAAATGCCATCCAGACCACAAATGTCTCCAAGACTGGCAATGTTAACTGCCACACCTCATTGTGTCACCTCTGTATAGACCCATCCTCAGGAAACGTAAACTGTTTCACCAAGGTTACGTACAGCGCCTAGTACACCTAAGCCAAACATTTTACCAGTTGCCTATTCTCAACAAGGCTCATTGCAACAACACGAGCAAGTGGGTTTGCCACAAGTTATAGCTGCGGTCGCATCTATCAGCTCCAAGCTTGCCAATAACAGGAATCATCGATGGCAACTAACTGCAAGGCATCCCTCGTTAAATAGAGGAATTGGAATTGGAGATGAAGTCACTCTATTTTCAAATATGCAGTATTCTTCGAATGATATACAACCAGAAGTGAACCCTATCAGCTCCAATAAGAGAACACAGGCTGGGAATGCGTCAGCATCTAAAATTGGAATCCCTGATGCCAAGAAAAGTATTGAGGGCCTGCACCATCTTAGCAGACATGGATCTGATAACTCTACTTTGTGTTCTGTAATTAATACAGAATCATCAGAGAATTCAACCATACCACCTCAGATCCCTAAAATCACTCCTGACCAAACCAGTCAAGAAACTAACGAGGGATACGTGGAAGATGTCCAGAGTTGAACCAATGACGATGATGTCATTTATCGTAACAGTATTTCCATCAACCATGCTCCTCCTAGCTCTGGGAGTGTGAAAATACAAAAGAAAGGGCTTTCCAGATGCTCATCCAGATCAGCAAAATTCATCGTCACAAGTTCACTTAGCCACGCAGACTGTTTCAGTAGCAACAGCATCTGTTGTCACTCCACCTCTGGTTTCTCATTCAATTATACAGTCCACCCAAAGGACAAATCACTTCACTCAATTCAAAAGATGAGGCACCGCTGTGACCAAATCTTAAATGCCAAATTATTTCGGCACCAACCCCTGATAGTATGCACACACAACAGTCGTCTAATGGCCGTGAACCATTCCAAGAACCTTGGAACAATGAGAAACTGAGAATCATCTTCTTCGTGATGAAACCTAGTTATGTCAAGAAACTTACACCACTGCTTCTATTGTTGGACGAGGTTGGAGTTATCACGGTGGGCGGCGCAAAATCAGCAGTTGGAGTTTTAGGAACTCAACCCTGTCCTGTTCAGATCAAGCTGCATGAAAACTCGGAGCACTTAGAAGCACTGTCATATGCATAAAGTTTGACTATAACATCACTGCACTTGATACCAGATCCTAGGAAACCACCTGATCATTGGTTTGCAACGGACTGTAATTCTTGGCTGACACTGGCATGTGTCTTGGCATTTTTGTGTTGCCAAGAAACTCATTATATCATTATAACTAGTACTCTTACTAGGTGGTGCACACCAAGCATTGTAAACAGACTTAGGATTTAATATAAATACCAAGCAATCACTCGTTACATATTTTCAAAGATTTGGCCCATCAATCTTGTCACTTACTCAACCCCAAAAGATACTTTAGCACTCTTTAGCTGTATTTTAAACGTCACCCACTCATTTGACGTCAAGTTGTTTAGCATTCATTCTCATTTTTCGTTGTCTGTGCATAATACTTTATTATCAATTCTATCAATGCCAGGTTCGCTTAGTTATTTTTCTTTCTCTTTCTTTTCTTCGCCAATGGAGTACTATTTTCTATATATGTATATATAGTTGACCGTAAAAATTGATATATAAGAAGTGGTCAGGGTTGCGGTCAAAAGTGAAACAAAAATAGTTTACAACTATTTATTTTCCAACGTTTCGCCCCACTTTGCAGGGCTTCATCAGGGCTAAAAAGATACAAAATGAAACTTAGGAATAAAAATAAAAAGATAAGATACAATGAAAAGAAGAGTACTGTTTTCCTTTTATTTTTGTACAGAAGAAGACCTGCTCCCGCACTGATAACACCCTCATACATCACACTGACATTTCTGAGCTAAAACACATCGAAATTTAAATTTAAAAGGTGGGCGGTATGTTCAGTCCACAGGAGTATCATTTAAATGTGGTTGTTATATCGCTGGACTGTATACTCATAAATACTAGAGGGGTGGGACGCCATATGCTACTACGATTTCCACGCACCCAGCACCACCTAGAGGATAAGTGTATAATTAGACACAAAAAGGGCAAACGGGGTGGGGGTGTGCTCTTGAGAGTTGAACGAGCTAACTCTTCTTCTTAGAACCACGGCCAACTAAGCATGTCTGGCTAAGTACCTCCAGCATTGACCATGACCCACGGAGCAGAAGAGGCTGGCCACCTCCGTTGAGCAGCAGCAGCACAGCATCCATCAGGTGACCCATATCATATGGTACAGACATCCACCACCCAGTTACTCAAGTAAGATATTTTCTACCAACCCAAATAGCGACCCTCATCACATCTCACCTCTAGACCACTTCTTTCCCCATATCGAAATCATTACTTAACAAACTAACCTTATTGTATTATTTTCGGCCTCCCCTCCCACCAGTTATTTCATTTTATTTTAATATATTAATTTTCTCAATATCACTTTTTATAACTAAACCCCTTCTGATATAATACCTAGACCTGGATCTAATTCCTTTATAACTTAAAATTTGAGGAAGGTCCAGTCAAAACATTTGGTGAGCCCGACGTGATATTAAATCTTTTTTCTTTTTTTATACTTTGTATAATTTAATTCTAATGAGTTTTTTTTCTATACACCAAAAGTACTGCGGGCTGTAAACCTCTCAATACAGTGCTATTGCGGTAGGCAATAGTGCTAGAAAAAAAGCGGGATGTTATACCCTAAGCATCCGTTAAAAGTGTATACTTTTTTAGAATGATTCAGTAACTTGCGGATCAGACGCTTACTTGAATAACAGCTGGTTTTGTAGTTATGAGAAAAACACAATTTTTATTGATCTTATTTAATATTATAACCCGAAAGTGGAGATTTGTCTCATGGAGTTCAAACTACTCATTGCATTTTCTATAAAAAATAATTTTATTCTAAGTTAAAAATAAATATTAAAAGAGATTATAGGGCAGAATAAAAATGTCATTATTATTCAACAAATATATAAATTTAGACATCGAATAAAAATAATTTATGTTTAAATTTAAATTATGAATTTTAATTACTGGACTAATTAGCCTTATTAATACAAGCGAATAAAAAATATTGAACATAATGGAAACAAGGACACAATCCGTAAATCAAAAATTGTAGGTTATTCCAGTGGTTTCCGAAGTATGCGCTACGGTTAGCCGGGCACCGCGGCGCCATCATAAGGGCGCCGCGAAATATTCAATTTAACAATTAGGCAATTTTTCTGAAATTTTTGAATGCTGGAATTTTTGCACCAACAATCGTGTATGCTGACAAAATTCCAAGAATTTAGCAACTTTTGAGTCTTACATTGTTTTCTTTCCAATCCGCATCTTTTGAAACTGCGCAAGCCCACACCCATGCTTTAGTCACTAGGAGCTGCAAACTTCTAGGTTATACAATATACACATACCATGTATATCTATAGATATAGCCATGTATATTGGGTGGTAGTAATGCATTTGCATATTACAGTGTTTTAAAAAAAAAATTAATTAATCATACTGGAAGACCGTGAGTATCAATAAATGGAATTTCGTTCGGGTGCGGTCAAATAAAACTCAAATAATAAATTTGTGTGCTATATTTATTGAGCCAACGGTTCGCCCCACGTTGCAGGGCTTCGTCAGGGCTAAAAATGATACAAACACTTGACGTAAGTACAAAAAAAAAAAATAGTGGAAAATAACAGGAGTATTCAATGAAACGTAAAATTTAATATGAAAAATTAAAGGTTATAAACAATAAATGAAAACGGTAATAGTAACAGATAAAGAGAAGAGATATTAAAGAAAGTACAAATTAAGAGATGAAAAAGGATAAGCATAAAATCAAATGAAAATGAATGAGACAGAATTCATACCTGTTTTGATGGAAGTCAAAGTCAGAGTGAACCGTTTGTATTTGGAGGAGTGAGGATGGGAGTTAAGTACGTCACATAATAACGAAAATAATTTTAAAGTAAACAATGTAAAAAGTATTAATTACTTTATTTTAATATTCTAATATTTGTTATATAGGAGAATTTGTTGATAAAATGAAATAAGGGTTGTAAAATAGAAGGGAAAGAAAAAAAGGAATAAATTGAAAAGCTTGTATTTAGTTTGTAGACTGGTATTAATTGTAAAAGAATACTGTGGAAAAAAAATGTTATCTTTCTATTATATTATATCATATAAAAATATGTAATTTATATATGTCCGATCACGGATTGATCAGTATGCTATGTAATGTAATGTAGCAACCCGATGTATTTGGGCAGCATGAATAAATAAAGTTCTTTCTCTCTAGGTAAACAATAAACGATAATATACATAGTAGAGGAGGAGAAGAAATATTTACAAAAACAATGAAGAAATAAAGTTAAAATAATGGGATAGAATAAATATAAGTGATTAAGAAAGACAATATTCCAAATGAGTGGGGATACAGAGATATGTAAATTATATAATAGAACAATTAATAATAAAGTAATTAATGTAAGTACACTTAAGTTGGTAACACGTGAATATAAAGTAAAAAATAAGATACATGAATATAAAAGAAAATGGACGGATAGTAAATATAAAGTAATCAGTTTTAATACATTTTTACATGTTCCCATTTCCCCTTATTTCGGATATTACACTATTTTTTTATCCTGCTTGTGGTAACTAATTAATCAATACACTCTTATTCGTGACACGGGCAAATTAACTAAGACCTTATCAAAAAGGTAATTAGCGAATTTACATAAACATACAATGATGAATGCACGAATTTACTACATACCTAAACCGCTAATATCGTTTATTGCTGCACTGAGTATTGGTTAAAAACATGACTCATTAGGACTATGTTTTAATTTCGGTAATATTTTCATTTTTGTTTCTAAAAATCTAATAAATGCCGAATGGGACCCCTCTTAAACGGACAACGCTGGGGAATAAAAAGTTATCAGTAGGGATATGATTTTTATGTGCTAAAAAATCCGAAATATGTGCTAATAAATTGTCAAATATTTAAAATAGTATGTATTTATAAATTTTGTATTATTCAAGAATATAAATTACTAATTAATTAGTAATTTTATAACTTAACAAAAGTTACATA
>NW_027106342.1:520482-525185 GCF_000696795.3 Halyomorpha halys | reverse complement strand
GATTAAATGCATTTTTAAATTTTCAAATAAAAATCTTCGTCGTTTTGATCGCATAATGGACTTGTACCGGCTAAAAGATCTTTCAACATTTACTGATGTTATAGGGGCATACTTAAATGAAGCTATTTCCATTGCATCTAGTTCGGTATTCTGCATCACCTGGGCGGCTGTGCTATCATTTGTTATAATAAGGAATAAGCCCCTTGCTCTTTTGATTCTGAGAAATTCTCGATGTAATTCTGTGTGAATTATTGCCACTGCTTTTAATTTGTGTTCAAAGATGAAGATATAGAATTTGTAAGCACTATTTATGATAAATGAGAAATTTCACTTGTAAGTTTCTTGCGTTCTCTTGAATTTTACGTTATTGCTGCGAAAAATGTATTTAGAATTGAACAAATAATTTAAGGAAATATGTGATTCAGGACAAAATACCTAAAAATATTTTTAAAATAACAAATATTTCAGAAAATATGTGATTTACAACAAAATATGTAAAAAAAGGCCAAATATTTAAAAATATGTGAAATAAAAATGGCTTCTTTTGGCCAGAAATCTCTTGAAACATCTATAGTTAGTAAGGAATCGCAGATATCATGGTCAGGTAAAAATTTGTGAAAACATAAAAATCCTATCCCTATTTATCAGTTTGAGTTCCTCAGTTGTGAGGAATACATTTCTAAAACATGATCCTGGTTCAAATTTAATACAACATAATTATTATTTTTTTTTTTTTTAATTGATTATGGGGAGAGGGTATATTCTCATACAAAAGACACCCCTGACTATATGTTATAAATAAAACAAAAAAATAAGATAAAAAATATATTAAAATGATAATTCTTAATAAGATAAAAGTAAAGTTAATAACAAAAAACAATGATTTATGTGTTTAACAAAATAAATAATTGACTTCTAACGGAAAAAAAAAATAAAGTGAATTTAAGAAAGAGATGAAGAAAAAAAAAGGAAAAGAAATTAAGATAAAATAAAATTTTAGAGTGACAATAACAGAACTGAAAAATATACAATTTATAACAGGATGTCCTGCAGCAGCCTGGGCTTTAGTCTCTGGGTTTTGGTAATACAACATTTTATATAAGATGATATAATAAGAGGATTTAAATCGGAAAATGCAGTCAAGTATGTTAAAAGAGTTATTTTTATTACTTTTTTTTATCTTTCATGTGTACATATTTACAATGTATTGTACTAACTTGCCAAGTTTAAAAAAAAAAAATGTTGCATTAATATGTTTAAATTGACTCCCTAGAAACATAGGATTTTCTGCTAGACAAATAATTGTTCTTGATTTAGAAATTCTCTCCTTAAAAATATCGTATTTCAGTTCCAAGGTTTTATTCGACCAAGCTGTAAACAAAAACTTAAAGTTTTGTATTCAAATGGGTGTGCGGCTCTGAATTTATCCAATAAACCGATGAATTATTTTAATTGTTTTCTAATGCTTGGATCTCGTATCGAAACAGCTCAAAGATCAACTTCCCTATTCGCCTATTTTTAAAAAGGTTTTTTAATCAAAATTTTCAAGGTAGTACTCTTGGTCTCTGACAGAACCTTTCATACCTGTTAAACATTCACTTATAGCGACTATTGGTTAATGTACAACGAAAATGATAAAATCTTCACAAGTAAATCTTAATGCCAAAAATAATAGCAGGAAACCTTCCCTTTCCGCCCCCAAAATCCCATGATAAAAGGTAACCATATCTTAACTAATTTACTAATTAAGAATTCGTTATACCTTATTTTTTAATTAAGAATAGTCATTGAAAAAAAAACTTTTATCGAGCTTCATTGTAAAACTAGGCCTATTAATTCAACTTTTTTTTAATAGTTAATGAATTTAATAAATTGTTCCTGTTTTTTTCTGTAAACACAATACACATTAGACTTCAATATCACACGCGATATAGGTACGGTCGTTATGAATTCGTATGATAATATAATTAAATAATATGTATATACAAGATTAAAGGTAGGGGTAGGATAGAATAATGTTACATATAACGAATAATACAACCCCTTTCACGATCTTCGAAACGAAATTCCAAAAAAATTACTTTTAACAGGACAAGCAGCGCTAACCATCTGACATTAGGAGAATTTTTTTTTTTTTCAACAACGTATTTACGACCTTTTTCCTAACAAAAAGGTCTAATATTTTGTCCTGTTTATTAGACAGTTTGGTAGTTATTAGTTAAGACCAATCTAAAGATTAACCCCTAGTGCACTTTAGTTAAACTCTTTCCGCATTAATTGTTTCATTAATGGACTTATAGTGGACAACAACTTGACAGAATAATTCTGTTACCATTTTCCATAATTTTTGAGCTACTAATTCTGAATAAGATGTTTTCGAAAATAAATATTTTTTTTTCTCTTTAGATACAATATCAATAAATATCGGCATATTCAGAAGATATTCTTTTTTTGCTAGTTTTATCATAAAGCGATAATACCAGATGAATTTGATAATACTTGCAGGAAAGCATGCTCACGTTGATCCCTAACTTTTAGGGATTAAGCCAAATAGGGATGAGCTGTTTTCGAAATAGGCGTGTTAAGGAAAACATGTTTAAACATGCGCCAGCGAATAATGGATCATTTTAACAATAATTTTACTAAAGTAATATCTTCTACTGGAAAAGTTTTTTTAGAAACTAATTAGAAATGATGAATGAATAATACTCTTCCTTGTTTTAATCATATTTTATTTCATTACAATGAAAACAACGTTTTGGGGTTGTCACCCTATCTTCAGGTCGCTAGAACAAATTCTCAAATAACTATACATGCTTACAACATTTACAATATATCACATTATTTATTAAATTTTTTATATAAACTTATTACCTGATTAGCATCTCTATCTAATACACAAGTTACTCCTTAATAGTCTCATCTGGCTAATATCAACATATTATTGTCACTTAGTGAAACTTTCTGAAAGGTTATCTTTAGCTATGATATCTAGGTAGAACCAGACCAATATTCTCCTACCTCTATTCCTCAAAATATGAACAATTAAACAACATTTGAAAAACATATTTTATTTAAACAACAAATTTTTATATAATAACAATTTAACAAATTAAAAAATAAATCTAAATTCCATAACTATTGTACAACCTTAAATTGTTAATTTATTTACAATATCCTTGGTGTCTGTTTTAAAATTAATTGCTTTGTCTATGTTTTTAGTGATATTTTAGTGAAAGGGGACAGCGGTAGTAGCGTAGCAACACGCCAGTCTACCTACCTAAAGATTGTCAGATCGAGTCCCAGTCCCACCCGGGCTTTTTTCAAGCAAAAAATGATACAAAACTCACTCATACCTTCTCCCGGGCATTTTTGAGGCCCGTTAGCCAATGGGTGGCACTCACAAAAAATAGGCGTGGAAGTGACGAACCCACCCTGCGAAAAAACCACGTCAAGATGTATTTTCTAATACATCGCGCAAGGAATTAGACCTCCATAGTCTGTCGCCCATATAATAATATATACTGCTTCTATTATTTTTCTATTTTTTCTATGATTCACCGTGTCGAATATTTTTGGATTATTAAAATCAAGTTCATATTTGTATTTTATACTGTGTTGTGCCAGTGCTGTTGTGTTGATTTTTTTTTACGTTTTAAAATTATTCCTATGTTTTTCAACTCTTGTTTTTAATTTTTTTGAGGTTTCCCTAATGTACACACCTTCACAATTCTTGCAATTGATTTTGTAAATAACATTTAGTCTATCTTTATTGTCAATTGTATCCTTCATATCATTAAGAAAACTCCCTAATTTATTATTATTGTATAAGGCTAACTTCAGGTTATGATGGTTGTATTCTATATATGTTTTAATTTTATAGGTTAATCCTGGGATACAGTTTAGTTTAAATATTGATAATTATTAATCTTAACAACTTCTTTTTCCTTTTCGCTCTGTAAGCTATCCTTGCCTGTTTTTTTACTTTATATATTTTTATTTTTATAAAAATCCGTAATACTACTATGATTAGGTTTTTTTTAAATTAATTAGTAAATAATTTTCTTATATTTCCTACAAATTCATACAAGATCAAATTTTATTTCATATTCATACAAAACAAATTTTGGTTGATCTTAATACTAAAAGAAGCCTTAGAGGCTACGCTATGAATAAATGGGATATTGAATAAATGTAGACAAGAAACTTATGAAACTTTTTCCAGCTGTGGGACAGTAAAAAAACGTTGAGATACTAGACAGCTTGTATAATATTTTTCACAAACTACCACTAAATACACACAAAAAATGGAGATGGTTGCTCAACTGCGTTCACACCTAATACAAAGTAAACTATTCCTAATGAACCTCGAAATTAACATTTAAATGACTATTTGAACTTCATTACCCTGTTTTCACTATCATGAAGGAATGACAATTACAATTATGTCCCTCTCACCAAATCAATTCCCCTCTACTCATTTAATGCCCATTGCGGTTCCGAAACTACAATTACATACACAAATATAAATTTTAAGGGCAGTAAAATCAGTGTAATTGCTCTGTGGTCTTAACTGGAGTGTAACTGTTCGCATTAAACGCTGGTTAAATCTGTTTCGATAATGGACGCGGTCCAGAACCACAGAGACGAATCTTCCGGACCGGTAACGTTCAGAATGAGCTGTCAAGCGAAAATTATATATA
>NW_027106342.1:499025-520417 GCF_000696795.3 Halyomorpha halys | reverse complement strand
TATATATATATATATACCTCTACTAGAATTAAATTATACTTCATTTCATTTTATCCTTATGATCTTTATATAATAATAAATTAAGGATCGATCTTGAATAAAAAACCTAGAAATCGTACTTTACTGAATTCTATTACAACCTGTATCCTTGAAGTCGCAGTATAATCTTCCCGTCCACGTTTTAGTAAATCCACAAGACGCTTTCATCATAAACATCAATGATTATGTTAATATCATTATCATTAAAATGATCATTTTTGTTACATAATATCATCATTTTTATATATTCATTATATCAAAGATAATGTTTTATATATTTTTTCTAATTAAACTATTATTTACTATTGAACAATTCTTGTATACTGCCTTAAAGAGAAACGGATACCTTTTCCCTTACATGTGCAAATAACTTCTTCGATCTAAATTTATTGTGATTGAATAAAAAAAAAAACCTTGAGTGCATAGACCTTGGCATAGTATTAATGTTTATAATAATTTTAGTTAAGAAAGATATAATTTTATCCTTAAAGGTTTTTAATAATAACTTTTTTTGAATAATTTGAAATCAATATTCAACAAGTGACCTGTTGGATCCATCTATATGTAATTATGAATGTAAAAATCAAAAGGGTCTATGATCGACTAAAGAATTCAATTAATATTTTGTCAAATATTGGAAATCTTGTTAATTATCTACTGGATTTTTTAATAGGGTTTAAATTTGAGAATTATTTTTTAAGTAGAGAAACGTTCCAATAATAAATAGATTTTTGTTTTTAAGATTTAGAAATATTTTATTTTTTAAAAAGCTCTAATTTATTTGACGACGTACTAAAAATTATTGTACATTGCAAAATATTTTAATTAAAAATAAATCCATATTTAATTATAATTTATCTTCTGGATTTTTTAATAGGGTTTGAATTTGAGAATTATTTTTTAAGTAGAAAAACAATCCAATAATAAATAGATTTTTATTTTTAAGATTTAGAAATATTTATATTTTTTAAACAGCTCTAATTTATTTGAAGTACTAAAAATTATTGTTCATTGCAAAATAATCGAATTAAAAATAAACCCATATTAAACTTAAAATAATACTATTACTTAAATTAAACAAAAAAAATCATGTTTACAATTTAAACTAGTGTGTTGAGAGTTTTATTATATTAATTGAAAAACAAATTATAAATGTCATTTAACCATTTAACCACTTAAAGTGATTAAAATTGAAGCGATTTTTGTAGTTTTTATATATATAAAAAAATTTATTCTGATGAAACCATAAATTTGATTCTCAAATTCAATCCCAGCTTTGTAAGGTATCCTTTGTTATTCAATATCCAAAACTTTAATTCTCAAATTCAATCTATACTTGGTAAGGCATCCCTTATCATTCGATTTTCTAGATGCCTCTACTTGTGCAGATGATTCCTACTAAACATATCAAAGGATAAAAAATTCTAAAAGGAGGTTGCATCCTTAAGGAAATATTTGCAAAAGAAAGCAGCTCGATTTAGAGGGATATCCGACTCCATGGTTCATCCGGTATTGAAGGAGTGGGCAAAGGAACGAAATATATGGAAATCGAAAATATGGGAAGGACCTCTTTTTTTTTTTTTTTCTTTCTTCGATAGATGAGTGTGATTGAAACAACATATTGTTTTAGGATCTCCGTTATCTAGGGACCTCCATTAAGGAATAGCATATTCGAATTCTGGAGCTCTTTCTTGGCTGCTACAAATATTCGGGACACACCATCAGTGTCACTTACAATTTGCATTATTTTAATAACCATACTTTGAATTTAATTAGTTTCTTATAATAATTGTATAAACCGAAAAAAAAATACAAATGTAGGAAATTAATTATATGAGACATGTTGGAAGTTAATAAATATTAAATTATAATTTAAAAAAATAATTTCCTTTATTAAGTTCTCTTTTTTTAGGTTAAGTAACTGTATTAAATAAGATTTGAGAATAGTTATCCAGAAAAATGCTAGGGGGGATATGTGAGGCTGTTTAATATATGAGGCTAATTTAAATATGAGTTTTGTTATTTAAAATTAATGATTTTATATCATTCTAAAACGATTTATAATATCCTTTATGATGGTCTGATTGGCCGAATTGTTAATGATGTAAAGTAAATTAATAACAATTTTGAGACTAAAATGATATAATTTATGATACTTCATATTTTTTTTATTTAATACCAGATCGGCCTGGTGGGCCTTACATGGTTAATGGTTGAGGTACATTTTTTTTTAACAATTGATTATGGGCGGGGAGTATAGTATCATACAAAAGACACCCCTAACTATGTACAATGTTATAAATTAAACAAAATTAAGATAATATATTAATAACAAATATATTATTATAATAAATTATTTAATAAATATATTAAAATAGTAATTCTTAATAACATAAAAGTAAAGTTCATAACAAAACCAGTGACATTTATTGATTTAACAAAATAAATAATTGACTTCTAATTGAAAAAAATGAAAGTGAATTTATGAAAAAGATGAAGAGAGAAAAAAAAGATTAAGTAGAATTTTTAGAGTAACAGTAACCAGTAATGCGGCAAGAGGGATGCGCTGGGATCTTTTGAGCTCTGCTCTATCCCTCACAAGTGATAGAGTGGGCTCAGGGATCCTCAGGTCGATTGTGTAAATATTGTATATTAGAGTGTAAATGTGACTATAGATTATACTATTTTATCATTATGTTATTTTTTTTTCTTTTATACACATAGTTTGATTATGTTCATTTTCTTTATTCTTCTGTTTGTATATATTTTAAGAGAGTTTTTTTCATTCATTTATTTATTTTATTTTATTTTAGTATGTATGAGATCATTCATCACTATTACCTATTGCCCACAACTGTGTGGCAGATTGTAATATCTATAAATAAATAAAAAAAAAAAGTGTGACAATAACAGAACTGATAAATATAAAATTTATAACAGGATGTCCTGTAGCAGCCTGGGCTTCAGTCTTCGGGTTGACTAAAGGAGTAAATAACTGTTAAATCTGTTCGGGGAACCCAGCATCATGGCTTTAGTTAAAAGAGCAAGAATAAGATGATTAAGACACGTTGAGAGGATGCTCGGTGAAAGGAGACCCAAAAAGATTAGATGACTGGACAATGTGGAGGAGTATTTGAAGTTCTTGATGGTTGACAGATGGTAGGAGAAAGCAAGAGACCATGTAGATTGGTTGGCTGTGGTAAATGAGGCCCGGCTTCTTGCAGGACCGTAGTGCCATAATAATAACAATTCAGTCATGATGTAAAATTCCTTTTTATTAAAAATATGGTAACTTAAATTTGTATTATAGATAAAGAAAATAATTTCTCTCTAAATTCCTAGAAATATGCAAGTTTAAAATAAAAATTTGTCAAGGATGATAAATTTTCATTTATTTAACATTTAAAGCTTTTTTCGGCATTATCAAACCTGATTAAAATTGTTGACAATTATTATTAATAGTAACTTATATTTTTCGTACAGATTCAATTTTCGAAATGGGGACAATACGTTCCTCTTTGTAATTAATGCAATTTTAAAAACCCGATCCCTATTTATTTAGGAATCGGGGTATATTTCTTCTTTTTTTTTAGATTGGTTCCAACGAAAGCGTCAGATATTCGTATCGTATATATTTGACTGTTCATATTTAATTATTTTAAAGAACGTCACAAATGATTTAACTATTTTTTCTAAATAAAATATTTAGATTTGTTTTAATAATTGTATTTTTTTTTTTTTTTTGTCAAATTCTAAGGAGATTGCCAATAACATTTTTTTTCGACTTAGCATCACAAGAAAAAAGTTTCATTAAAAAAAAAGAGAGAAAAAAAGTAGAAATCTCATTGTAAACTAAGGTAGTATAGTGAAATATAGTAGGAAAAGAAAAAAATGACAATTTATATTGTTCCAAAGATTAATAATAAGATTAACTTAAAATTTGGTTTTAACTTAGTTAAAGAAATAATTAATTTGGCCCAAACATGAGTTGGCCAAACTTATCAGTTTATCTATTTTTAGCATTATTATATGTTTAAGAATATTTTTTTTTTTAAATATTAAATCATATACAGTAGATATTCAAGCAAAATAAATAATAAATTACCTCAGTGAAAATATCTAGGAATAAGCAGAATATTAAATAAACTATTTCGAATACCAACACTTCCAAGAGTTGCTTATTTGAAAATAGTTTTTAATATTATTACTGGGATGAAGATGAAAATATTTGGAAAGGCTGAAACGTTACAAAATATAAAATATATATTTATAAAATAACATTCTGATAATGTTTTGTTATTCTAAAGTTTAATTTTTAAAGTTGTGGGCTAAATATAGTTCCAAAGATTTTTGAATAATGTTTTGTATGAAAAATAAAGAATAACGCTGCTGTTTATCTATACATCTATCCGTGGAGCTACAGCCTAATTTGGACCTTGGCCTCCTCAATGAGCCTTCGCCATGTAGCTCTGTCTTGTTCGGCCGCTCTCCAGTTGCGGATGCTCCGAAATTCTCTGGAATCCCTGATGACGGCATCCTCCCATCTCAGCCTTGGCCTGCCTCTTCCTTTGCTCCGATGCAGCCTACTGTTCAGCAACCTCCTCGGGATCTTAACCGCCTGGCATCCTGACGACATGGCCAGCGCAGCCTCCCCAGCCTTATGTGCCGCATCACATCTCCCTCACCGTTGGTTCGCCTCCTTCAACTCTCGCCAACCTTGACACAGCCAAATATTCGGCGCAGAATTTTTCTTTCGAAGATCAAGATCTCCTTTTCTTCAGCGTTTGTGAGGGTCCGGGCTTCCGATCCGTAAGTGAGGACTGACCGGATTAGTGTCTTGTAGAGCTGGCATTTGGTGCGGCGAGTGACAGCTGGACTCCTCAACTGTTTCTTGAGTCCAAAATAGCATCTGTTGGCCTTCATAAGACGCTGGCTTGTTTCCTGGGTAATTCGGTTATTGTTGCTGACTACTGGCCCCTCACCCCCCTCCTGGACTCAAATTCTGGTCAAAGGTTTCCCTGAATCCGAGCTGAGAATTTCACCTCATCCATTGTGATCCTTATTAGGCGCACCAGTTTGGGAGTGATCCCAAAACCGTACAGCGCTTCATATAACTTGGAGCTTTTAATGCTGTCGTAGGCACTCTTGAAATCGACAAAAATATGGTGTTTTGTCATCCTGTACTCCATGGATTTCTCGAAAATAGTCCTCAGGCTGAACATCTGGTCAACTGTCGATCTTCCTCCCCTGAATCCCGCCTGGTATCTTCCTACTTCCCTTTCAGCAAATGGACAAAAAAAACGTTATAGGCACACTGGATAAGGGTTATCCCGCGGTAGTTGGTGCATTTCAGAATATCTCCTTTCTTATGAAGCGGAGTTATTATGCCCATCATCCATTCCTCCGGGATTCTTTCCTCTATCCAAATGGTTAGGATAATATCATAGAGAGCTTTATGAAGTTCTTCGCTGCCATACCTGAGAAGCTTAGCCGGTATTCCATTTTCTCCTGGTGCTTTATTGTTATTGAGCCAACTGAGGGCATCTACGACATCATCAAATGTTGCTGGATCAAGGGGGGTACAAATCGTCCTGCATGTCATGAGCTTTGAATGTCTCCGGCTCTTTTACACCTTCGTTTAGGAGAGTGCTGAAATATTGCGACCATCTATTGAGAATTCCTTCCTTTCTGGACAGTAGCGAGCCGCCTTCCTTCCTACAGGCCTTAATTCTTGTCTTAAATGGCATCCTGCTCTCATTTATTTTCTTGTGAAGGCTCTGGTCTCATTTCCATCCCTATGGGTTTCCATTTCATCAAACTGCTTTCGCTCCCATTCCCTTTTCTTCCACCGATGGACCCTTTTCTTCTGTCTTCTTTTGTTTTTTTACTCTCTGAAGCTAGCCTTGTGTGCTTCTTCTGAGTCATGTTTGTGTAGGCCCCATTCTTTTCCTTCGTAACCACTGCACACGCATCGTCGAACCACGATGAATCACCACTCTCGCCCCCAAATCAGCGTTTCCTTGGTTGCATCCTTAACAATCGACGAAATAAAGCTCCATTGCTCTTGTACTGAGCCTTCTGTTCCTCTGGAGTCTTCAAGGCTCTCATTTAGCTGCTGATCATACCTTGTATTCGGGGCCTTTCGGACAGTCGATATCCTTTTCCTGATCTTAGGCACCACAAGGAAGTGATCCGTATCCATGTTCGCACCACGGTAAGTCCTGCAGCTTATCAGATTGGATCTATGCCTCCTGCTGATGAGGATGTGGTCTATTTGGTTCACTGTTGTACCATCCGGGGAGCACCAAGTACTCTTGTGGATCCATTTTCGTTTGTCTCTTCATGTAGATTTGCATTCCAATAGTTGGCCTAAGGACTTCCTCCTTACCAATTTTAGCGTTGAAATCACCCAAGATTACTTTGATGTCGCTCTGCGGGAAATTGTCAAAAGCTCTGTCTAGTTGATCATAGAAGGCTTCTTTCTCTTCCTCTGGTGACACCTCTGTGGGGGCATAACAAGTGAAGACACTAAAGGTGTAGAATTTTCCCTTCAGCCTTATAACACGGATGCCTCCTCAGAGTTCCCTGACTAGCTTCCCTATCCGGGGCAGCTACCTAGGGGTGGTGACCCTCGGGTGTGTACTGTAAATGACCTTTGTCTGTAATGTGAAGTGTGTGCAGTGTGCTGTATTAGTGTAATGTGTAGTGTAAGTGTACTGTTCCCTTAACCTGGAGGACGAGTGGCTGATTGCAACCAGATGGTTGGGCGATGGAGGCGCCACATCTCTACGCTATAATGCTTTTAATGATAAATGCAAATATAATATATAAAATTGTAAACATTTAGTCGTTGTAAATTATAATAACAGTAATTAATATTGCAATTGAGAGGGGAGCGACGGTAACAGCGGCAACGCGCTTGTCTGCCAACCCAAAGGTTGTAAGTTCGAGCATCGGGCCCCACCCGAGTTTTTTTTTTCATGCATAAAATTATACAAAACTCACAGTCTCCCCCCTGGGCGTTTGTGAGGCCTGTTAGCCAATGGGTGGCACTTACAAAAAATAGGCGTAGGAGTTTACGAACCCACCCTATGTAAAAACCACGTCAGGAAAAGCGTGATGTATTTACTTAGTACACTGCGTGAGGGCTTGGACCTTCACGGTCTGTCGCATCAATAATAATAATAATAATATTGCAATGAGTTAACTTATAATATAATAATGTTATAATGAACATGCAATGTAACAATGTTTTGTAACATTCCATAAAACTATTTCTGTATTCATACTCGAAAATGCTCGCGAATCCGTCGTTAGAATTTAAGATTAAATAAAAATCAATGTCTGTTTGATTGTTGTTGTCATCCTTTATTATATATTCTTAAATGTCTGAACGAATTTAGTTCTGACTTTTTATACTTCTTTATAAATCAATCTAGTTTGGATATCAGAACTAGCATTGTTAATTATAACAAATTTTTCAGAGATTATTTTTGCGGATAACCGAATATCTTTATGGTTTATTCCAATCATTTTCAGACCTAATAGCTACAACTGCATTTGTTGATCAAAATAAAATTATTATTATTATTGTAAAGTTATGATATTACCGAGAAGGAAAAAACAAATATTTCTAGTTTTAAATATAAATAATCAGTTTTAACCCTACAACTTAAATTCTAAAGGTTTTTTTTTTTTTTTTTGTTAAAACTTTATTCTGTTTCTTATTAAGAATTTATATACCCTTTATTTTACTTCTTTATTCTTCGGGCCTTAATGCCCATTATGAAGTGGTCAAAATAAAAATATTTACAATCAACAGTTTTACAATTAACATACAGTTACAATTAACAAATTTTGCATTGAATTTTAATAAAAATAATTATTACCCATTTGCATACAAAAATTTTTTACTTTTTTTTAAATATTTTTTTAATTTTTACTTTACCATCAATTTGTAAACACCCATCATTTTAATTTAATCGATTTTTTTAAATATATTCTAAACTGAATATATGTTAATTTTTTTTAAATCCTTATTCTTTTTATTTTTCATTAGAGCTATTTTCCCAAAATGTTTTGTTTAAAAATATTTTTTACAATTGAAAATAATTTTTATTTCAAGAGATTATTAACATTTGAATGTTATTTATTATATTTATAAATTACCTTGTAAATTGTTCTCTTTTCTTTATGTTTATCTGTATCTCTAAATTTCAGTGCACTGAGCCCTAGATTGTTATTACCTTGAGGATTTATTAAATTCCATTTTTCTCTGATGTGTATTGATTTTAATTTATTGCCTTACTAATAACTTTTGGTTTTGAAACTCTATTTTATTTATTATGCCCACCTAATGCTGTCGAATCCCCTCCTATATTAATAATTAAATTAATTAATATAAAAGCATATCAAGGAAAGTAAATGGTGTAAAGAAACATAAATTAAATCTAGGAAAAATTAATTTCTTCTCACTTTCTTAGGTATATATATAAAATAAATTTCTGGTGTTGCTGACAGTTGTTAAGCGTGTAGACAGACTCTTGGATGACCTTGCCGCGGTGCCTTCCACAAGTCTCCCTCAATCGACAAAGGATGGGCAAATTGTTGGTTGACCCCAATAGCTGAGCCAATTTTCTCTGTGAAAGACCATTTTCTGAACGTGTCAAAGCCCTTACGGCGATTTCTAGGTCTATTGGTTTTCTGTTCAGTTTAATTGAAAATTGATCAAAAAAACGCATCAAAATTAACTAACTTCCACTAGTAAATTTAAAATAAATAGTAACCATTTGATAAATAATGGTCTTTAGTGTGGTTATTTTTGTCAAATCAATGACTTATTGATTTCTTGACAGTTGTCTATAGTATAAGATTTGGTATGTATTCAATATATATATAATATTATATGTGTGTGTGTGTGTGTGTTTTTTTTTGTTTTTTTTCGATTCGCTGTACAGACCCTGACAGCTCCAAGGACGGTAAGAAAAATGTTTTTCATGCGTGAATTGGACCAGATTTTTTTTAATATTAAAGATTATATTTATTATAAATATAAACATAGATTGTATTATATCAAGGTGCTAGAAATGGTGATAGCAAACAACTCCTAAGTGGGGATTCCACTGTGACAGTGACCATCAAGACTTCAAGTATTTGGCGCAAGTACAGATAGTTAATTGTACTACTATCAATATTATCTACTATCAAGCATTTGCAGATATTACAACAGCAAATATTAGTTTACACGATCGTAGTGGCTGCTATTGCTTTCACTATCACTATCTCTGTCACTATCAAGTTCATTGTGGAAACTCCGCTTAAACCTACTTATGCGTTTTTCTGACTAATTGTACATTTACCGTCATCTCTGAATATAACAAATTATTGATTCATACATCACCATCGATAATTTTTTTTTCAATCGTTTTTATTTTACTTAGTTAAGTACAACTTGATGATGTGATTCATTTAATATCTTATATTTTTTGTCTGTTTTTTTTAGATTGTGGTAAGCATTGTTTATGCCAGACATTTTGAATACATGGGAAGTTTAACGTGAGTACAGTTTTTTATGAAATCCGATATTTGTGCTACCTGGAACGTCCTCACTAACTTCCCTAAATGTAGTATTTAAAGTTGGTGTTGTTGTTGTTGTTTTTAATACATGTTTCCTTTATTGTTCTATTATCAATGTTTCTTCTTCTTTTTTTTAGGATCCATCTCTCTTTTCCACCATTCCTAATAAGGTTAGTTTTTCTATCAAGCGATAAAAGATAAGTGTTCGAAAGCAATAAAAGGCAACCTATGATGACTTTATGGGCTTCTAATGAATGTATCATTTTTTGCCTCAGAGAAAATATTATAAAAAAAATAAAGAGATTCATACAATTTTATTTTGTCAGTTCTCCTAAATCAGATCTGTCCCAAAAAATCAATTATGTCTATCATAAATAACATTATGATTTCCATTCTATTATAAATTAAAAAAAGTAAAATCATTTTCCTTATCCTATAAATTTCAATTGTCAAGTAATGTGAAATCGTAACATGTATATTTTATAGGCATGTTTTACTTGAGCAGTATGTATTTCTAACTCCCAATTTTTCTGTTTGTTTCCTTTTCTAACATTGAACTTTCAAAGAACAATTGCATGTTTATGTTTTTACTTTGTTGTGTTATTTTAAATTTAGGTTAACATTTATACCATCCCTACAATATTTTTTTTTTCATTATTACAGTTTTCACTCAACTGCAATGTCTCATATATGTTACTCCTCATCATTATTGGATCCGAAAATTATTTCTATTATTATATAATAAATTACAGTTTTTATAATGTATATTTTCCATATGTATGACTCCTCACTGGGTATCACATTTCCTCCCCTCCCGCCTTCCTATTATTTTTAAAATTTGATGCGATAAAAACTTAATTTACTATAAAATATTTCATTGAATTGTTATTTAGAAAAATAGCAACTGATGTGGAAATTCTTGTTGAAATAGTTCCAGTGACAGAGGAATTTATTTTATTCAAAACCTAAATTAAATATTATCACAAACTGTCACTGATATAGATGATATCATCGTTTAAGTTGTAATAACTCTTAACTCCAAAAATAAACTGTAGCATTAAAAAGGATAATAATAACAAAAATAAAAGTTAACGCATCATTACGGAGACGTCTAAAATAAATTGTTGAGTAATTTCTCGTTTAAAATGTTTATAATTAAGTATAAACAAAAATTGATAAAGATAAAATCATATGTACACATCTTAAATAAATATAGGTGGCTGAGTTGAATAATAGAACATAAGGTAAATAATTAAAATTAAAGAAAAAATTTAACTCAATTATACCTATTCAATAATTTAAAACTAACACAACAAAAAAACATTAGTATTCGAAAACTACATCGCATGAATAAAATACATATGAATTCTAAACAATCGTTGATGTCACATAAGAATTACTCATATGCATTCAGAATTAAATATATACACCGTACAAGAATACATTCATAATTTTTCTCATAAAATCATTCAATCTGATCCTAGTTCATTAAGCCTTATAATAAATGAAATGAAAAAAGTGTACGTCATGGGATAAAAAATCAGTATATTACTTTTAATTATTTAAAAATACTACTGTTAAATATTCAGTGTTAAAAGAACAATTTTTCGTATTCCATATTAAAATGGAATATATTGTTTATATTACTTTAATTCCACTCATAACAAATATTTGCTCAAGAGTGAGTTAGGTTAATCTGACAGTTGACTGGATTAAAATTCAGACTAGAATATCATATATATAGGCATCGAAGGGATACGTCCTAATTTGGGTAAACGGAGATGCTTACTCTCGTCGCGAATTAGAAAGTTGTGGAATTCCTCAGGGGCTATGCCGGGGTACTTCATGCTACATACTTCGCACTGCAAGATAAAATCACCTACAGAACGACCCATAGATTTCCAATAATACAAACATTTTAAAGCGCTTAAAATTTAAAAAAGAATTTCCGGGTGATTCGTTTTATCGGTGTGGTGGTAGGCGACGAGTCTCTGTTGTACCGCTTTGTTGGCGATCGTTTTCATTTGCCGTAAACATCTAATTAGAGAATAACCAATTCCTACCCTCTCCCGTCTCCATACTTTTTCAATTTATCCACTATCGCCCTGTTTCTCAAGTACTCATGTCTGTTTCGGCCGGGATTGGTAAACTCCTCGAATATTCGTTCCAGCTCATTTTCGCCTACCAAAACGGGGGAGCTCACTAATATATTTCATGTAGCCTCTTACAAGCTCACTCGTGTTTCCGACCCAGGGGCCTCCTTCAATTTTATGGTGATCTGGAACTTTTCTTCGTAGATGATTTCCTCAATCTGCGGTAGTTCCAGGGGTTTAGCCGTAGGAGTTGCGGTACCCTCCTATCTAATCTGGATAAATAAGATTCACAGTCCACTTTTCACCCATTTATGTAAATATCTCAACGAAAACGGTTCTACGGGGATATTCTCTTCCTCTATTGTGTTCACGACCAAGTTTCACGACTAATAGCCTGTCGA
This sequence comes from Halyomorpha halys, assembly GCF_000696795.3. NCBI lineage: Eukaryota > Metazoa > Arthropoda > Insecta > Hemiptera > Pentatomidae > Halyomorpha > Halyomorpha halys. Next base: position 508,308 of record NW_027106342.1, on the reverse strand, counting down.
TAACTGTGTTTTTGACTCCGTCGATCATTCATTCTTTCGCGAGCCCCTAAAAGCATTCTAACAAATTTGAAATGCCCCCGTTCCCAATAAAACACCGTCTTACCGATATCAGCCATTAAACCTGATTATACCCACTTTATCATTAACGTACTGAAAATAGTCACCCCCAATAGGCGATCGAGTATGTCCCGACTCGGGGGAGGAGGTATCGTTCGTCTTTCGTTGCTTCGTTAAGTTTCCGGTATTCCTCTGCCATTTGTACATTATTGGACTCAGACCCAATACTTCTCGAAGCCTTCTTAATTGGTTGTATTTTAAGACGGGTTTTAAATGGCACAAATGGCAACTTGACTCACTCCTGGGATACATTAAAACTGCGGTTGAAGAAATTATGCCGAGCGAGAAAATGAAAGAGGACGTATTTTAGCTACTCAAGGAACGACGGACACAAATTCCAAAAAGGAGTCATGAAAGTGCAGGCTAATCACTGCGTGGACCGGTCAAGATCACTGCCAAGGGATGAAGACTTCATGGAGTGTGCTCACGACATCGTACGCTAGGGAACGGAATTAAGCCCGCTTAGGAAAACCGGACACGGAGCGGACGAAGGATAGATCACCGAAAAGGAGGAAACGAAGCCAAAACCACCAACAATGGAGGCTTTGGAAAACGACCAAGTAGAGGCCTGGAAGAGAGGAGGCGAAACCACAACGGCGCTGTTACCTTTGACCTGTTTCGGAAGCGTAATTAAAGGGGCGAGACGTGCGAACAAAATACCACCAGGATATGATGAAGCTGGTCGCACAGAACGACGGACTAGAGAACAATTAGCGTAATTAAGTAGGGTATAATTCAACATAGCAATTCCCCACTTGGCATTCCATTATAGGCGGTCAAAAAGAAGCAAGGTGAATCGGGCGAGCCCACGAAGTTTGGTATCAGCTTCATCATATCCTGGTGGTATTTTGTTCGCACGTCTCGCCCCTTTAATTCCACTAGATGAAGCCATGTTTCCCCCAACGTTTGATTCCGCAAACTGTGGACACTGTACATTTGCACTGTTGGATCCCGACCGAAATACCTTCTTTTTTTTCGCTTCTTCTACTGACTTACTACTACTACTGAAGTTCTTGTGTCAATTTAAACTTTTACCCCAGATTCTGGAATCTTCGCCACGGGCAACTTATTCCACTGTCCTTTCCTCGAGATCTTATTACCGACTAATTCTCCTGGTTGGTTGTCCCGCCAGTTACCATGGCCTCAATCTGAACGGACACTTCAGCGATACTTCCGCTATGGAAGGATCTCCCCTCTAAGAACTTCCTCTACATAGCTCGTGTCTTCTCGTAGCCGGGCAGCTGCACTCAGAGCCGTTATTATCAAGATATCTCGCTAGGGTAGCGCACTCCGCCAGTACGCCTGCTGCTCCAGTTCTGTTTTTTTTCATTTACATCGTTTCTTGTTATGTCTTTTTCCTATTTGGTCGGGAGTTACGCTTCCGAAACAGGTCAAAGGTAACAGCGCCGTTGTGGTTTCGCCTCCTCTCTTCCAGGCCTCTACTTGGTCGTTTTCCAAAGCCTCCATTGTTGGTGGTTTTGGCTTCGTTTCCTCCTTTTCGGTGATCTATCCTTCGTCCGCTCCGTGTCCGGTTTTCCTAAGCGGGCTTAATTCCGTTCCCTAGCGTACGATGTCGTGAGCACACTCCATGAAGTCTTGATCCCTTGGCAGTGATCTTGACCGGTCCACGCAGTGATTAGCCTGCACTTTCATGACTCCTTTTTGGAATTTGTGTCCGTCGTTCCTTGAGTAGCTAAAATACGTCCTCTTTCATTTTCTCGCTCGGCATAATTTCTTCAACCGCAGTTTTAATGTATCCCAGGAGTGAGTCAAGTTGCCATTTGTGCCATTTAAAACCCGTCTTAAAATACAACCAATTAAGAAGGCTTCGAGAAGTATTGGGTCTGAGTCCAATAATGTACCCTCGACTTTTAATCTGATAGCTATCCCTGATGAATTGATCGAGGTCCTCCTATTACTCCTGTAAAAGGTTGTAGCTGGCATATTACCTCGTGAATAAACTAGGGCTTCTGTGTTCTTATCTTCAGCAGTCGTATCATATATAAACTATTTTATTTGTAACAAAAAAATTAATTAGTCTAGTATACCGTAAATTGTGTTTCCATAAAGATGAAGTAATATATATGAGACTTGAATTTAGGGAAGTAACTGTTAAAGTTATTACTTCACTAATAGTCCAGTCAATGAATTTTGAAAAGGTGGAGTAGACGGAAATGATGGGACGGCAAGAATTTACTTCAGAATTATGGAGCCTAAGATTTAAATAAGATTTCCCTTTAATATATACATGTATATAATTTGTCTAATTACTGGTACATTTCACATGAAAAAAATTACATAACGAAACAAACAAGCAAAAACCTATTCTAAGAAATTTGTTTTTATGAGCTGAGCTCCTTTCATATTTATAATAATTTATATTTGTGGTACCTAAAATCACAAATTAAATTTAATCCAACATTAATTTATTTTGTTAAAGTTTTCTAGAGGAAACTGATACATTCATACGACTAATCCAGAACCAAAACCCATAAATTTCATCCTAGTCCTAAGTGTTAGCATGTTCTTGATGTGTGTGGATGTTAATTGTTGATGTTTTGATGTTTATTGTATAACTATTTTTTTGATTGTACATTCCTTATTTTATTTGCATTAGTTTTTGTTTTGTTCTTCAATGAAAAATGTACATACTTCTCGTTTGTTTAATATGCTCTGAGGAATGAATTCTGATGTATGTGTTTTAATTATATTTAAATGCCTTCAAATGTTTTTGATTTTTAAATAGGTATACTAAACTTCAGTTTTTTTTTCATATGACTAACTGTTTTTATTTTGAAATGTACTTTTTCTTAAATTAAGGACTCAATTTATTAATTTAATTAAATAGCATATTGCATACCTATGGTTATGATGTTTATTTTTATTCTAGTTTGCATTATCATTGTTTATTTAATTATTCTATTATTACGCTTATATATATATTTTGGTAAATATATTATTAATGAACTCATTTGTCAGCCTACTCAAATAATTCAGACTGTCTCAAAGCTAGTAGGGTTTTTAAAGCAACCACATCTTACGGTACAATCTATGGAATACATCAAATACAAAAAAAATCCAGTGTGCCACTGTTCAAGCAAAGTAGGGATATATACATAATATACTAAGATTTATCTTTTTTTTTTTTGTTATGGTACATACATTGAGTTTCCATTTTTTTTTTTCAGTTTAATGTAAGTTATTAGATTTTATATATTCTACAGTGTGTTTACGGTTAAGTGGCCAAACTGAAAATATGAACTTGTTCCTCTGAAGGTATATCCGCATTCGTTTTGTTTATAAGATATTCACACCTAAAGATTTTCATTGTTATGAATTATTTACGTTCTATCAAATAAATAAAACTTATTTATTTGTTCTAACTACTTTATTAATTAAATGGAAACATTAAGCTGCATTTTAAATGATGTTCAAAGTGAAGGTATGTCCGCGAACACTAATATGGCCTTTTATCCCTATCTGTATACAGATTATTGGCAACATAAGGATTAATACTATTTGGAATTAGCATTGGGAACAGTAAATAAAATTTATCAGTATGTAAGAGGCTTTCGCAGAGTACTCATCATTATACCTTCAGTTTATACTAATGGTGAATATGTACGGTTTTTGCAATGTTAATGCTAATGCTGCCCGTTGTGAATATGCAAGGTGATTTACAAATAGAAGATTACCAAACAAGTTTGTCTCTAGCCCCGCGTTTAGAGAAATTGGTACATTTGCTATAATGCCACGTTCTAATGGCATTTTTGCCCCTTTACGAAATGAAGATAGGAGTACGAGCATATTACAATATTTTGATGATCATCCAGTGTACGAAGAGGGAATTTCTTAATAATGATTACTTTGATTTAGTTGAACATATTCCACTTCAACTGAGAAGGGACATGTGGCTTCAGTTAGATGGTTGTCCTGCACATTACGGAAGAGGTCTACGATAATGGCTAAATGTTAAATGTTAATCAGAGGATTGGCCATGCAGGACCAGTGGCTTGGCATCACTAGACCTGACACCAGTAGTTTTTTTTTTTGTTTGGGGTGACATCAAACAAAAAGTCTAAGAAAGGCCGGTCAATAATCTTAATTACTTACAAAGAAGGAAAATTGAATCTTGTGAAACAATAACACATACCCAGTGCCGTTCGGCCACTGCTACTGTTGAAGAAAGATTCCGAGCCTGTCTTAATGCTTAATTAAAGGAAGTAACTTTGAACAACATTTAATATGAATTGAATGCTTAGGCTTAATTAATAAAGTACTTAAACAAATAAATAAGTTTTATTTATTTCATATAACCTAAACAATTTATAACAATGAAAATCTTAGGCGTAAATATCTCCTAAACGAAGCTTTTGCGGACATACCTTCAGAGGTAATTTTTTTCTTGTTTTGAGGTCCTTAATTCATATTTTCTGTTTTGCTGCTTAACCCTGAAATACCCTGTATAACTTCTTCTTAATAATTAACTAAATTATATTTGTTTATTTTATTTTTTTAATATCTATTGAAATTTAATACGTTATATATCGAATTATTATAGTAAAGAAAAGTAACACTGTTACAACTGCGTCATGTAGAAGAGAGGTGGAAGTAATTTTTTCTATTTTACTCTGGAATTTGAACTTAATACGTAATATATCGAATCGCCATAGTATAGAAACCATAAACGTGATGGATCGGATGGGATAATTTTTTTTTTTGGATTCGGAAAGTATGTAAAATAATAAGATAAAACCATACCAGGCACTATTTTGATTCGACACTTCCTGAAGGTACAAATCGCTAAAAATCACAAATTTTTTCACGGTTTTTGACCATCACGTAAGAAACTAGGAATGTGAGAAAATTAACATAATTTTTTCATAACACTTACACTACTGTTATACACCAGTGAAAATCAACTAAAAATTTAAAAAAAATGTAGAGGTTAGATAAGTGAATATATATAATTGGACATAGAGTAGTACGATTAATGCAGAGGATCAAACCAATGTAGTGAAAATCAATTTCCTTCCATAATATCCATTATTATGTTTAGAGATCTCTTCAGGTACATCGTAGATGAAATAAAAATGATGATGTATTTCGTGCCTTTTTCCTCAAGAATCAGATCATTTTAGACGAGACTTACGTGGATATGACCACGATAAAGGATTTTATCTGACAGAAAAATGGGCAGGACCGAATAGGTGGGAAAACGGGATAGTGCCGAGTTCTTGAAGAGAAGTATAAGATGGGAAACGGTTGAAAAGGCTGGTAAAACATATCAGTGGCAGGGATAAAATAGTAGATTGGTCACTGCTAGTAGCCATCCATTTTGATCATTCCCTCCCTTTTTTTTTTCTGTTCTTTCTATTTCTTTTTTCTTCCTTTTACTTTTTTCTTTTATATAATACGATTCTTTTTTTTTATATAATAATTCTTAAATTGTATTTCATTAATTTCAAAAACAATAGATGGTAATTGATTTAGAGATACAAATTATACAATTACATATGAGTTATTAAATAAATAAATATATTTTAATATTTGAATATATTGTAAAAAATAAATTAAATAAAAAAAAATCATTTTTAATTAAAAGAATACAAAAAATATTAAAATTTGAATAAAGAAATATCGGAAAACTATATAATTAACAGTAAATTGAACTAAAATATCACTTAATAGTTTTCATAGAGATTAAATGAAAATAAATTTTACTTTTCATAGATAATTATACAGGAGAATAAATTTGGCTCTTGGTGAATTGTCATAAGGTAATTTTAGAATTTTTAAGGCAATTCCCAAGTATATATTTCTACTTTCTTTTCCTACTAACGTGCCAACTCGAAATTTGCTTGTTTTAAAAAATTATAGTTCTTCAATTTAATTTAGGATTTTATAAAATGGGCCAGCATTATTCAACGAAAATTTTATTTATTTATTGAAATTTTAAACTTTTAAGCAAAATGCAATAAGTAAATGTATAAATTAAAACAAATTAAGATATTTTGTAAAAGAACTACCCATTGAATCACATTAATGACTATTTTAAGTAAGGTCATGTGGGCATTCTCTTTTCAGACACTTTGGAGAATTGTTGGAAATAGATTGAGATGAAAGATCACCTTGTGGTTTTGTGTGGGCTGGGAGTTTCTAATTAACTAAGGTATATCTATTTCGGGCTAAATCTGCAACAAATGTAATATTCAGAATATTATGGATGTTATTAATAGAAATTTAATCAGGAACAATAATGATTATTCGAAGGATTTTAAAGTATGTCGATAAAGAAAGAAAGAAGTCACGATACCAAGCGTTTTAATGAATGAAATTTTTATATTTTCTTCCGACCAGTTTTTATACTTGCACCATACAGTGGTGTAATTATAATTACTACCTACGTGATGACTTTTTAGCAATTTTAGGAAAAAATTCTTTTAGAGAAGAATGTTTATTCCAAATTTTAATTTTTGAAAGCTATTGAAGGATGTGAGATGCTTCTGCCGTCTATATGTAAAGAAACTAACTGGTTGGGATCCTGAAACACAGGAGGACAAAGTCCAGAAACATAACAGTAGAGTTTGCTCAGCGTCAGGTTTTTCTTAGTATGCTAAAATGAAATATACCATTAGTGAGTGAAATTCACACCAGTATCAAGCAGAGAGAATAAAGGATGAAGAGGAATAAAAAGGAACAAGTAAGTTCCCTTTGTAAAATATAAAATATCATATTGGAATATTATACGTTCATCAATAAATAAATAGTTTTTATAAAAAAATATCTTTTTTTATCTTTCTACTCCTCCAATTTAATAATCATGCATCACTTACATCAGTTCTGCCCATCAATCCCAGCTAACGAATTCACAATTGTAATCTTATTTTTCATTGGTATCTTATTTTCAAAGTTCTTGTTTGTAAAAAAACCCATCAATTCCATTGCTTCCTCTTTTGGCAAACCCATGTATTCATATAATTTGCCTTAATTTTTTCAAGTACTAGAGGTTTCATTTTATTTATACAAGGTATCCTATAAATGAGTAGTCATATTGGCTTGACCCATATTGACACCTTAAGACGAACAAATAATTTCATATGACCCATAGTCTGATTCTCTATGGTGTGAAACAAAAATCAAACTTAGTGTTTTAACCGCGATTTTTCTCAGAAAAACTTAAATAAATGTATTTTAAAGCTCCCTTAAAAAATTGTAAGATGTGATTATAAGAGGAGAATGTTTTTTAAGGAGAGTGAACGCTCTAAAACCAAATATTAATTATGCATCCTTAAGTCCAGGAGCCAGTGGACAGCAGGGAGAAGTTGGGTCTTTCTGCCGCATTTGCAGTCTGAAGTACCAGCCAACGTGCTGGGAAAATGCCCCAACAACTCCCTCCTCATAACACGCCGATATCACAGAGTCAAAGATGAATCGATGAAGTTCCTTGGGGAAAAAGACTTTATCTGCTTCGACGAGGTTTATTGCATTGACACTGACGGATCCGTGAGATATGCGGATATTGATGCGTTCCCTAAAACCGGAGGCACGGCTCTGATCTTGGATCCGACTGTGAGATATGAGAACAATGACCTCGATCAGTTCGGTGGAGAGGAAAGGGGAAAAAGGAAATTAATGAAAAATTCGTCCCTTTCCTTAGAGAAAAAATCGGTGAGGCCTTCATAGAGAGAGGCCTCTGGTTTTGATCTTAATAAACAATACCAAGTAGAACAAGGAGCTTCCTGGAACACCTAAGTGTTAGCATTGGGGATATAGCGATCTTGGAAGACAATATATTTTGGACTCCCTGGGCATCATACATCACTTGGATGGGAATTAGCTCTGATATTCATTTGTGTTTATTTAAACTTATTTATTTGTGTGTTTTAACTTATTTATTCATTTATTTTAATTCATTTATGTTTTTTTTTTAATTTACGTATTATGTATTTAAATTTATTTGTTTTGTTTTTTAAACTGTTCTACTACTGTGATAATTTTATTTCTATTATTTTTTTTTAATTACTATTTATTGATAGTTTCTGTTAACTTGCATAATTTATCAAACTTGTGTTGCGGATCACTGGAGAGGAGAAGCATATGAATATGAAAATGAAATTGAGAGGATAGTATATTGAACAAATAAGTAAATTTTGATTTGGCTTTTTCCGATAACAGGGAGGGAATCAAATAAATATATATATATACATAATAAAATGTTTATCTGCGCAAAAATGGAGCACCCTAAGCTTTTTCCAAATTCAAACTCTCGAATTCTCATTTTTTTCTCCTTTAATTATTCATTATTTTTTCAATATTGTATATTTATTATCGCAATTATTTATTATTGCCAATAATATGAACTGGTTATTTATTTTCAAAAAGCAAACATAAGGAGGAAGATTTATAAATCACCATTTAAGTCATGCTTGACTATTTGAATGAGGACAAGACCAATCTAATACTAGATACCACTTGATTTATGTGAAAATCCTTAAGAAAATATAAAATGGATTTTTTTAAAATCCTTTTTATTTATTGATGGATATCACAATCTGCCACATAGTTGTGGGCAATAGATAATACTGATGAATGATCACATACATACTAAAATAAAATAAAATAAGAATAAAATAAATAAATGAATGAAAAAAAATCCCTCTTAAAATATATGAAAACAGAAGGATAAGCAAAATGAACATAATCAAACTGTGTATGAAAAAAATAAATAAATAAAATAACATAATGATAAAATAGTATAATCTTCAGTCACATTTACACTCTTATATACAATATTTACACACTCGGCCTGAGGATACCAGAGCCAACTCTATCCACTACGTGTGAGGGGAAGAGCAGAGCTCATAAGATCCCAGAGCATCCCTCTCGCCTCATCACTGATAGTGAGCCAATGGAGGCTGAGCAAGTGCGCTAAAGCCGCAAACACTCAACTTGAGTGGAGCATCTGACCATAGCCGGAACTCCAGTTGTTCGTTTTTTATTTACAATAAGTCTCTTGGCCACTGCCGTTTCAACCTTCTAGGTGGGCTGTATAGATGGGTGGAACTAGATAAGGTTTGAACCAAAGGATTAGGATTGTTGGAAAGGTTTATATGGAATTTTGATAATTTGTTTAGTATGAGGTCAAGGACAAAAGGGATATGTA